>NC_136494.1:2036598-2039098 GCF_053919585.1 Euprymna scolopes | reverse complement strand
CACAATCTAAAATAAAGAATGCTTTCGAACAAGTTTAAATTTAGTCTTTACATAGTAATAATATATATATATATATATATATATATATATATATATATATATATAAAGCTGAACGTCTGTGTGTGTGTGTGTCTGGTCACGAATGGGATCCTATATGGTTGACTATTATAGAAAACTGATTACATATTATGATAGAAGATATATCGAGACACAGGAATGGGTATGTTTGATCTGGCATAATAAGTATCCATTAAAATTGTGGGGTCTGCGTACGCGCCTGGCCCACAGAGTATGGAAATAAAAAATTAAAAATTAAAAAAAAAACGTTTACAAGTGCTTTTGATATAGATGTACATAATACTCTGTTCCGTCTGCCTGCTTCCCACCGGACTACAACTTGGATGTCTTCAAGTCCAACGTTAACAAATTCCTAATGAACCGCCCCCTTGAGTAAGCACTTCATCAAATCTCCACACTAACGTAATGTACTTGCAATAACCCTTATCCCTGAGTGGCTTCCGGGCCTTGATAAGTGGTGATCAATGTGTAAAATAAATAAATAAAAATAATACTTTGATACGTATGTTTTAACTTAAATAAGGATGGTATAATAAAATTTTGGGGTCTGCGTTCGCGCCTGGCCTCCATAAAATGGAAATAGGCACAAACTTTAATAAGAACTTTTCATATCTATCTGCGTAAGTATACTTTGATAATTATGTTTGAGTTTGAATAAATATGGTATAATAAAATTATGGGGTGTTCGTTGGCGCCTGACCACCATAGAATGGAACTATGTCACAAAGTTTAACAAGTTTTTTTAATATAGATCCACAGAATATTGTGATAAGTGCTTCAGTGTGAACAGGTATGGTATAATAAATTATGGGGTTTATCTATTTTATTTTTACTTTCATCATATTTTGCTTTGGTTTTGATATCCCCAAGTTTGAAGCTATCTCTTTACAACCCTTCCTTTTCATAACCTATCATACTTTCATAAATCAGAGTCCATTTTCTGTAGGCTGTTTTTGAACCCAGTCAACGACGGGTACTTTTGCTAGTATATATATATATATATATATATATATATATATATATATATATATATACAGTTTTTATATTTAAATTTAATTCAGAAAGAAATATAATTTTTAAAACAAAAATGTATTGTTTGAATAAAGAATACAACTTTTGAAGTAATTATCCATGGATTTTCGATGTAGGCTCATCTCCTCAGAGGAAACTCATTAGCAAAATATTAAATTTGGTTTGATATAATTTTGCTATTCAGCACATACATAGAAAATATATTAAAGATTAAATTGTTTTAAGAAACATGAAGAAAGTAAATAAGGGTTGACACAAAAAATGGATATGGTTTTTGTATCCAAATTGAATAGAAAAGGTATGATGCTATAACGTTCCAGATTGGTTATACAAGATAAATATCCAATTATGTTCGATGTAGTATCCTTTTCGAGTGCAAAATTTTTCATTGATTCGAACAGTAGTAGATTTCATCTATAATACCTATATTCACTACCGTTTCATGCTTACACAATCATCAGTGTAGGGTAATAATTCCTGCCGGTCATGAGATTCGAACTCAGACACGAAGCAACTTTATTCTACATATTTTTAGCTTCTACCTCAAATAATTGTCACAGGAATGAAGCGAATTAAGAACTAATAAACGCCGAGTTCGGGCGAATACATTTGTCAATCTAGAGTGTTCAAACGAGCGAAAGTCGTGAACATTGTATAGACACTAGTTGATTGCCTTAGTTATAATTCCGTAGACAGTACGTACCTTTAAGTATTCTTAAAGGGGCTTGATAATTATAGTTACAGAAAGTTTAGATGAGACAAGTTATCGGTATCGTCGGTTTCAAATCTGATAATTAGGGGCCAGTTTTAGATACTTATATCAAGCTCTCTTCTATATATATATATATATATATATATATATATATATATGTATATATATACATATATATATGTATATATATACATCTTGCTACGATGTACAAACCGTTTTAATATTTGATTTCATTAGGCAAGAAAAATTAAAATACAAAAATTAAAAAGGTTCAAGACCTTTTTTAAATATATATATATATATATATATACATATATATACATATATATATATGCATATATATACATGTATATATACATATATATACACATATATACATATATATATATATATATATATATAGAGAGAGAGAGAGAGAGAGAGAGAGAGAGAAAGAGAGATCATATATGACTAAGATATATATTATAATATATTATTAGTCTTTACTCGTGTGTGTTTTTCTTCTAATTATTGCTTTATCTTTCTGAACGTGCTGAATGTGAAATCATATTTTTTCAAGATGGTTGACGAGAAAAAGGGATACATTTGGCAAAACAATTATTACCATAAAAAACAAGTTAAAAGAAAAAACTTTTTTCTTGTAAAAGCATTAACGAATACATTTAAGACAGAGGAGGA
>NC_136494.1:1976598-2029098 GCF_053919585.1 Euprymna scolopes | reverse complement strand
GAAATAGTAAATGAAATCCATTGCTATATGATACTTCAATTATGTATTAAGTCGAGTTAACGATATATTGCAAGTAAAAATTGTTAAATATTATTACCAGCAACAAAAACAATGAAAATAAATTAAATCTACTCTTACTTGTTAGGTATTTATTACCTAAGTTATCATCTACAGAAATCATACATTTATGTAAAATACAGGGTTTTTTTTAATTATTTATTCGTTGAATGAGTCTCATTGCAGTTTCTATTTTCATCGATTGAGCTTTCGGGCGCTGCCATTGTATTCCGTAAGCGATCACGAAAATCTACAATTTCTTGGTTCTGTAGTTTCTTTATGATATCTCTTCGGAGTGACATTGCTTGCAAAACATATTTGTCACTAAAGTAAGGACATTTTTCTAGAAATTTTATTATCGTCTCCATAGACTTTTCTGCATCATCCCATGATATTGCTTCATCAGAGTGTTCTTGGTTATTTACATTAGGGTCAAGAGAATGGGAGCTGTCACTATTTTTATCACCATTATTGCCTTCAGGATATTGATCAGTAGTTTCCTCATCTTGTTGCATCCACATTTCAACATCATTTGCATTAAGTGATTTAAGAACAGCGTGGTTGGTCGGTAACCGTTTGGTTTCAAGAATTTTTTCTAGACCCAGTGTGATGGGTCGTTTTACACTAATTTAAATATAGCAATCTGAAAAAAAATTTACAGTCTGTAAATTAATTATCAATAGCTAATCTACATTAATTACATAGCCCCAATATAAACATTTCTGCGCAATATCTGACTAAACCATGTAAACAGTTTTACTGCAACTCCGCATCAAATATGCTAATACAATTTCAACGACGAGACAGTTCAAGTTTAGAGAAAGTCCAGATTTAGAAGAAGTCCAAATGAGAGGAATTCTAACTCTTGAGGAAGTTCAAATCAAAGGAGTTTTACTGCATATATATATATATATATATATATATATATATATATAATTATGAAACATATATATATATATATATATATATATATATATATATATATATAATTATGAAACATATTTATTTATTTTTTAGAAGCGATTCTGTGGTGGGGTTTTGTTTTTCACTCCCTGAGTGATTTAAAGGGAGAGGTTATCTGCTCTTTGTTTCTATTCCAGTCACCCCCACATTTGTGGGGCGTATTATTTGTAATTATCTAAATATTTGTTTAAATAGTTTCTAATTTTATGCACGTAGAAAATACTTAAACAAATATTTAAATAAATTAATTACAAATAATTTTTTAATATACATAGTGGCGTCTCCCGTCAATTTCGACGTCTGAGCATCCGCCGCAACTAAGTTGCTCGGAAATCCACACCGATGATATGTTTATAGTGGTGAAGATTTTGTGTAGAACCAACCATACATTTTCGTATTACTACTAGCCTTTGTCGATGAAGACGACTACCACGGGAGAGAGTATACAGCAAACCGCAAGTTTTTACATCAGAGTATCCTTCTCCTCGATGCATGTCTTAACAAAGACTGAGGGTGCATTCCTCCCAGTGAATTAATATACCCCCGGATACCAACCAACCTGGAAATTTTTGCGACTTGGCGAGGTACATACAGCGTCTAGACTTCCCAAATGGTCACCTATCTATATATATATATGTGTGTGTGTGTGTGTGTGTGTGTGTGTGTGTGTGTGTGTGTGTGTGTGTGTGTGTGTGTGCTGTATATATATATGTGTGTTGTATATACACAGCAAAACTTTAATGCTGTACGTAACCATATAAGCTGATTTTTATTTATGCTTTTTGCCATCAAAAACTGATACTCGATTCAGGCAAGATGGTCCAAAAGCAGTCTGAAGCATTCCATACGTTTCTGTGGCATCTTTCACAGTTTAAAACAGAATTTTATTGCATATCGTTCCTCTGAATTGTCCTCACGTGCAGATTGCATTTTAGAAATTCACTACGTGTGATAATCGGGCTTTAGTAGGATGTATTCCAATTCCTGCTGCAGCTGTTCATTTACATTTTAGATCATAAAAATTGGTCAATTATCTCATTAGATGTATAGCAATAGCCTACGGAATTCTCAAAATTCTATGACATTTTTAAATGTGTGTACAAGAAGTCTGGAAACTGATTGAACGCACCTCGTATATATGGGGGTTGATGGGACTCCTCAGCCATGAGCAGGTCATCTAAAAGAAAGGGAACTAACATAAACTGAGCCCTATTTGATGCTGCCCCCCTCATAACTGAACTGTTAATCGCATAAGTTATGGATATTTATAAAGGTAAACGCAAGGACGTCCCCCCTACATACAGTACGTCGTATTTCCAAATGTTCACCCATACGTTATTCGTCAGGCTCAACGTTGCTTAACTGCTATGATCTAGGGAGGTCCGATGTGTGAACCTGATTACGCCGTACATAACTAATGTAAACTTAAGTTTTATTAATAAATGTTAATATGCTTTGACATCAATCTTTTGATGGCCAACGGACATCACCGACGAGTTATTTAAGATTCTGTCAAGCATTATATATTTCTTTCATTCATTTTTATGTTTTACTGGTGTTCTTTATAAGACATCTGATCTGATGTCGATTGAAAGGTTATTTTAGTACTTAGATCAAAGAGGGAGGAGCCGCGTTATTGAATATATGCACTTTAGCTTAAATCGCAAAATCAAGTCATCTCAATGTGTGTCTATTCTCTACCCGGTTCATTTTTTTTTTCCAATAAAAGTACGAACGTCGAATGACAAAAGTAGAAAGGGATATTTATACAAACTAATGGGACCTGTGGAAAGTCCACAGTGGCATCTTTCATATGTAATATAGTGCTGTTAAATGTATTTGGAAAACAAATTTAAACCAACGAGCTTCGTTCCCATTTTTTAACTCAAAAAGTTAAAACGCTACAAAAGCATCGAACGACTTTTAATGTTCCAAAATGTATTTCTCTACATTTTTTTATACATAGGAGTCACCATTTATGAAGGCGCGGAGGCGACTCGAGGATAAGGGTTATTGAGTGTATAGCAGTCAATGAGATGATATCGTAGTAATCGTTACTAATGGAAATTTGGTAAATTGAAATTCTTAAAGAATTTGTTTATGTTGGACTTGAAGACAACCAAGTTGTAGTCGGCTGGGAAACAGGCACAGGAAAGAGTGTTCCACAGGCGTGCAGTTCTGAGTTTTCGTGAAAGTTGCCGAGAGGGGACTAGAGATTGGAGCTCAGACGAGCACTTGCCATTGAATTAACGATAAAATAGACAGAAACGCAACGTCTCTCTGTGGGAAAGAGATTGCAGAGAAGAGAAGAATGGCGATGACCATGTCGAAAAAAACATTTAGAGCACAAAAGG
Organism: Euprymna scolopes; assembly: GCF_053919585.1. Taxonomy (NCBI): domain Eukaryota; kingdom Metazoa; phylum Mollusca; class Cephalopoda; order Sepiida; family Sepiolidae; genus Euprymna; species Euprymna scolopes. Next base: position 2,025,724 of record NC_136494.1, on the reverse strand, counting down.
TCGCTCGTCTTAATGGAACCACTTCTGTCATCGTAGCTCTTTTATTTTTTAATAAAAAAAATAGGAGGTTTTACTTTTGGAATGGCCCTTGTATGACACAGCGCAACTATTTTCTATGCACTTTCGGACTTTATGCATTCGGACACGCTTTTTCAAATCATACAAAAGTTAAGCGTCCTATTATCTTTTAACTAAACAATTGAGGATCTACGAAAACCGGAGTCCATGCTTCCATTCAGTCTTGAAAGACAAAGGATACCTCTTAGGGGTAGTGGCGCGTGTAATTGTGAGGCAAGGGTAGCGCAATTACCAACCGCACCTCTTCTGAATCAGCACTGTTTTAGTCCAGTGGCAAGGAGAAGATCAGGACGACTGGAAACAATGCCGAGATAAGCGGAGAGTACATACAGCACCTGAAAGTCCCAAATGGTCACCCATTTAGTACTGACTAGGTTCGACGTTGCTTAACTTCGGAGATCCTGCGGGAACCGGTGTGTCAACGTGATTATGCCGTATATATGAAAACCGGAGTAGTACCATTAGAACGAGCGACCTTTTCTGTTCCAAAATTTATTTTCTATTTAGGTACCAACATTCTCAATACACTTTTTCCAATAATGAACGATGGCTGTTCACGGGCGTCTGGAGCGCGCTGTGTCACACAAAGGTCATTCCAAAAGTAAAGCCTCCTTTTTTTTCAAAAGTTAAAGCGCTACAATGACAGAGGTAGTTTCATTAACACGAGGGACCTTTTCTGCTCTAAATGTTTTTTTTTTCCTGCATGGTCATCAGCATTCTTAATACATTTGTGCCCGTACAGAACGATGGCTGTGCATGGTCGTCCGGAGTGCGCTTTTCATACGAGAGTGGTTCTAAATAAAGTCTTCTATTTCTTTCACTAAAAAGTAAAGACCTTCGAAGACGGGAGTGGTACCATTAAAACTATCGACCTTTTGTGTTCAAAAAGTGATTCTCTGCATAGACAACACATTTTGTCGATGCACTTTTGCCAGCTATGAACGATGGCTGTGCATGGGGGTCCGGAGTGTGCTTTGTGATACGAGGAATTCAATGACGTATCTCTGCTACTGACGCTCCTCTATAACAGCGGTTCCTTTCTTAAAGTCCTACTCCGTCAATATCTACAACAGGGAGACGAAACTTCGAATGCATGAGGTAAGTCGTACTAACAATACAATTTGCAATTCCCTCTGAACAAAAAAATAGGAGGATTAATATTTAACAAAAATCAAAATTTTCATAATTTTACATTCGCTATTTTCATGAAACCAAATCAAATGAAAATTTTAGCGCAGTTACTTAACCTTATGCTTAGAAGTCGTGTTATAAAACAAATAATGATCAGTTAATTAGTTTCGAAGTAAACCTTGAAGGGGGATTATTTATCATTTCATTCATCCCAAACACTGCTCATTACTACTTACACTTGAACTTGTCTAACAGGGTGTCACTGTGGATGGGGGGGGAGATTGAGCCACGAAATGTTTGTTATCATTACATTAAAACTTTTGCATATTTTTACAGTCAGGGAAGTAGGAAACAAGCCGGGAATTCCAAAGTCTGGCAGTCAGTGGGAAGAAACAATTAGAGTAAAAGGTTTACCAGCATCAAAGTATGTAAACAATGAAGAGGTTGGATTTTGCTGCTTGTTGTGTTAGTCGAGAACATATACGTCGAGGAGGAAACAAGTTCTATGAGTTCACCAAGCGACATCCTATTAAACTACTTGTGAAACATGTACAAGGATGCAGCATTGTGGCGATGAGACAGATGTTGGAGCATGGCCGATAGTGCAAGATCTATTAGATTTGAGACTGCTTTTTGTGCCTTGTCTAAAAGCAAGAGATTAATAGTGGATGCGAGTTGTGATAAGTCCCATGGCTTTTTGTCGTAACATAAGATACGTCCGTCTTTTATTCTGTAATTTTTTGTCGTAACATAGATACGTCCGTCTTTTATTCTGTAATTTTTGTCGTAACATAAGATATGTCCGTCTTTTATTCTGTAATTTTTGTCGTAACATAAGATACGTCCGTCTTTTATCCTGTAATTTTTGTCGTAACATAAGATACGTCCGTCTTTTATCCTGTAATTTTTGTCGTAACATAAGATACGTCCGTCTTTTATTCAGTAATTTCTTTTTTCTTTTTCAAAATTTTATCGCTGGGAATGATGATAATAGTTTAAGGTTTCCATTTTTGATGTTGTTGTTGCTGTGTATGGCCCAGATGGCTGCAAAATTAGTTGCAACACACACACACACACACACACACACACGTGTGTGTATGTGTGTGCGTGTATGTGTATGTATGTTGCAATGTAGTTTCATAGTACCAGCCGAAATTTAATCGGCGTAAAAGTAATTAAAAACTACTTAATGTCAAAAAGACAGACATAATCTTTATTTTTTATCTTTTACGGTACAAATTAATGGGAACATTTGTCACAGTGAAAACATCTCATTCATATATATATATATATATATATATATGTATGTATATATATGTATATATATATATGTATATATATATATATTCTTTCTCTTGTTTTTAATTTGTTTAGTTCGTATTTTGTCTCTACCACATTTCATTTTATGATATATCGTGTATTTTAAACACCTCACATATATATATTTTTTATAAATTTATGTATATACATATATACATATATACATGCATACATATATATGTGTATGTGTATATATATGTGTGTGTGTGTGTGTGTGTGTATAAATGCCAATGCAGAAGAATATATGTAAGAAAGATAAAATAAAATAATTCAATACAAAAAATTAAAACACAAACTAAAATAAAAAATAAATAAAAACTCGAAGCACACACGTGTAAAAATAAGGTCAGCTATTAATTTCATTTGTTTATTCTGTATTTTTCACGCCAACATTTCATTAAATGAAATATCGGATTCTTTAACTGCATTTATCTCATTTATAAAACTCACTATGTCTGTCTGTCTGTCTGTCTGTCTCTGTCTCTATTTTTAAACTCTATCTCATCCTAAACTACAAAGTCGCAGAGCGGCGTTAGAAACCTCAAATGATTGGATTTTTATGCGTTGTTCTTTTATGGATCTTTAGTTCAAATAGTTTTTAAGCTGTCAATTTTTTAAGATCGTTATGCATTTTAGTTTTTAGTTTTAATCGGTTGATGTGCGTGTCACGTTGGTACAGTGTTAACTTCACCCGCTTTAAACCCTGCAGTTTCATTTTCGGTTTCGATTCTAGCTGATGGCACCCAAATACATTTTTTTTTTTTTAACTTTTGAAATCACGACTATAATATAAATTTGAACAAATTAAAATATTATATTTAAGCATATTTTACGACCGGAATATGCCGGGCGATTCCCCCCCAACCCACCCGCTAGTGTGTATAAAACGTTTTCATCCAAAATTCTATGCAATTCTGCAAGATGTAGAAACTATGTAAAAAAGAATTACGTGTAATAGTTTAATGAAACCAATCCTTTAATAAGAAGTCATGCTTTCTGGCATTAGGGACCTCAACAGTGAAGAGGTGAGATTTTGCTGCTAATCGGATTTGTCGGGGATATGTTCGTCGAGTGGGGCACAAGTGCAAAGAGTTCATCAGAGCACATTCCATTAAAATATTTGTAAAAGGCACAGATATGCAACATTGCGATGATGGGGCAGGGGTCAGAGCTTAGTTGACAAAGTGGGATATATTAGATTGAAAATTCTTTTTGGACCCTATTCAATAGGGAGAGGCTACTGGTTGATACACCAACCCAGATGTGGCAACAATACTCCATGCATGAGTGAATGGTGGCTTTGTAAAGGTACAGGATATTTTCAGGTGTGAGTAGTCTTTTAGCTCTAGAGAAGGAGCCCACTTTCTTTGCAGCAGCCTTCGCAATGTCCTCAATGTATTTGTTCCAGTTCATATTGCCAGTGAATGTTAGGCTGAGGAGTTTGAGGGAAGAATTCGCAGGTAAGGTGTTGTTTGTCATGGAGAGGCGTCTTGTAATTGTTAAAAGAGAGCAGACCAGTCTTACTAAGTAATTCTTTGCAAACAGTTTCATAAAGACTGCCGAATGTTGTCTTTATCTTATAAAATGATGCAAACAAAACAAAAACCATAAAATTTTACTTTCACAAGGTTTTTTATGAAAAAGTATCACAATAAAGTCAAAATAAATCCGACGGTATGAATTAAAATGGAATACCTTTCTTGATAGAAAGCTTACAACTAAAACGTTTTTTCATATAAGGCCTAAAACTCAACGTTTATTACAGAAGACCTTAATCTCAACGTTTCTTGATAGATTACCTAACACGTAAAGTTTCTTTAGATGAAGGCTAGAAACTGAACGTTTCTTGATAAAGCCTCGCAACAGCTTGGCGAAACGTTGAACTTTAGATTTTCTGCTTTCCCTTGATTGTTTTGTGATATTCAGAGATCCTATTTCGGGTGTTTTAGCAGCGTAGACTCTGCAATGATACTTGTTCACGCGTTAGTTTCGGTCGATAAAAAGAGTCTACGTTGGCACTGAAACTAAATGATGTAAAAGAAATACGGATTTTAATCCTCGGCCCTCAAAATCAACAGAGATTAGACCATTCATGTAATAGTCCGGTTCCTGTTGAGTTTGCGGTGGAAGTGAAGTTCTGTGCACTTCTAGGAGGTCAACCCTCCCAGGCCTTGTCTTTTCTCTCCGAGAAGGGAGTTAGTTTATTGCTGAGGTGCTCTTAGCGGAAAATGCCGACAGGGATGCCCAGGCACTTTTTTACACTCAAAGTGTCCCTCCTCTGGGGCCATGACTTCTCTATACCACTTTTTGACTCTGGTGTCTAATTTTTTTGCAGTGGAAGAGAACTATACAACTTCTTTTGCAAAAAAAAAAAAAAAAAAAAAAAAAAAAAGCCGCAAACAAACGTGAGTAAAAATTATTTTAGGACCGGTAACGTATGATACGATACGTAACGGTTTTCCGTTCTGCGCATTCGACACTTAACCGCCTTACAGGATCTGATAAGTTAATTGTTTTCATATGCTTTTTTATGTTTTTTTTTTCCATCGCTGTCGAAGAGGTTGACAGCAAACAGTACATTCCAGAAATGGCGGAAGTTACAGCGGAAATGTCATGGCTGAATGACCACAATTTTTAATCCATGCGGAATGACTATATTTCCAAGGCTGTACAGGTCGGGCTCATCTGTTATTCGTGTATAAATTAATACATATAACTTTCTCTCTTCTTTCTCTCTCTTATATATATATATATATATATATATATATATATATATATATATATACATGTATATATATATATTTATATATATATACATATATATATATATTTATATATATATATACATATATATATATATATATATATATATATATATATATATGTATTATATGATTCTATATAATCATTTTGCTAGGATTTTACCAAGTTATACAGTATACATATATATATATATATATATTATTGCATAGAAAAACGCAAGCATAAAAAGTAATATGGTTAAGATTAAGCTTAGAAAAATAAAAGGACTAGTTGTTAAAACTGGAAAAGAAAAAGATAAGATATTCTAGTAAAATATATAATAAATTTATAACTAAAAATATTGCAGCATTAAGAATTTATATATAATGTTATAAATTGAATTTAAAAAATCTTACTGCTGCAATATCATAAGTTATAAATTCATTATATGTTTTACTAAGATATCTTGTCCTTTTCTTTTCCAGTTTTAACAACTAGTCCTTTATTTTTCTATATTTAAGCTTTATCATATCACTTTTCATGCTCAAATTTTTTCAGGTAATTCATAAGTCTTCCAGGCTTTACTTTGAAATGATATTTTCTTTTTTGTGTTCAATATATATGCATCGTCAACAATCCATAAAAATATTACTAACATCTTAAATTGACTAAATAAAAAATCAAATAAAAGAAGTAATTAAGTAAATAAACAGAGAGAAGGGATCAAAAGAAAGAGAGACAGAAATAACGGGCGGCATCGTAGGTGAAAGATTATCAGCCCTAGCATGGCAAAAAAAGAGAGAAACAGAATTAACGGGCGAGGTCATAAGCGAAAGATTATCAGCCCTAGCACGGAAAAGAGCATAAAGTTAGTTAACTCTCTATATAGAACCCAAACAAGATGACATGCGAGCGACATTCCCGCTATGATTTATAAAGGTGTCGACGACGAAAAGGTTGCTATGGTAATCAAAAGCTAATCAAGAAGAAATCGTCTCTAAAACGTCAATGTTGAAAAAAGTTGTATGGTAACCAACAGCCAATCAGAAGAAATCATCTTTCACGTCCCTTACTTAATGTGAAGACTTTTTAACACCAGCAATTTTATTATAATTTTTGTTTATGAACGAAAATTGACATTTTTTTTTTGTTTCAAGATATAGTTGAAAAGGTGATATATGAACTGTAAGACTTATTTGAAATTTGGTCGTAAAATGAGTGAGTGATGAAGCTTTAAAGAAATTTTCAAAATGGGTAAAACTAACACTTAAACACATCATTCAAATTATTAAAGCAATTTTATAGAATATAACAAATAAACGGCGAAAGCCTATATTCCAAATTTCATGATGTTGACCATCTTACAATTTATTCCTAACAATACGTTGATTTTCAAAATTCCTGACAACACCTGTTTCGAAGCGCGAAATCAATCATTTAATTATTATATCCATTACTGAATTTAATCTGCCCTTACATCCTCAGAAGAAATAGTTCCTATCAATTCATTAAAAAAAATGAAATGTATATAGATATGGAAGAGGTTTCAATTATATTTTATCTTTTATTTTATTACGCCATTTTGGATCTTCAACTCATTTATTATATATATAAAGCTGAATGTCTGCCTGTGTGTGTGTGTGTGTGTGTGTGTGTGTGTGTGTGTGTGTGTGTGTGTGTGTGTGTGTGTGTGGTCACGAATAGGCTCCTATATGGTTGACTATTTTAAAAAAACTGATTGCATATAATGATAGAAGATGTATCGAGACACAGGAATGGGTATGTGTGATTTTGCAGAACGCTGGTTCATTAAAATTGTGGGGTCTGCGTTAGCGCCTGGTCCACAAAGTATGGAAATAAAAAATATAAAAATTAAAAAGCTATATATATAAACGAATCGTACAAATTTCCAGGTTGGCATCTGGAAGCGTGTTTGCCGGAACGAATAGGTGATTTCTGAAGTGCATGTGACACAAAGTTGCGCCTCGTGGATCACCTGTAACACTTCGTACCGGGGCTGGCTCAATCCAAATGAGCAAAAATGTATAATCGTATCTGAGTTCTGCCAACGATATATATATATATATATATATATATATATATATATATATATATATATATATATATATATATATATATATATATATATATACCTTCATCCACGGACGCGCGTTTTATCAACGTAGCAAAATCTAGCGGATTCGAAACCAGGACGCTAAAGACTAAAGCTCTGTCATGGAGGCAATCGCCACTAATATTCAATGTATCAACAGTTTTGTAGATGCCATTTATTTGTTTCTATTACTTTTGATATATATATATATATATATATATATATATATATATATATATATATATATATATATATATATATATATATATTATTGGCCTGGCATAGCCACAGGGAAGACAACCAAAGCAGCAAAACTGAAGCTGCCTGGCGGGACACTATATATACAAATGTAGGCAAATTTGGGCATATTTTAATAGTATGAAAATATAAGTCTTTTTTATCAATTGTTATAAAATTTAACTATAAAATAGTATTATAATCTTTAAAAAAGCCGCAAATTTTCATGTAGTTTCGTCCCATAGAACTAACTATATAATTATTTCAATATTCAATTTGGCAACGTATATATATATATATATATATATATATATATATATATATATATATATATATATATATATATGATTAGTCTTTTTTGGAAAAAGAATTACATCAGAGTGCTCAATTAAAAGGTAATGCAAATTGTAAGAGCGTATTTGTATTTTGTGTACAGAAAGTTGTTAGTTGAGGCAGCTCATTGGTACCGTCGGTTTCAAGCCCGATAATAAGGCCCGTTTAAGGTATCCTTATCAAGCTCTCTTCAGCCAATATTCGTCTTATTGGCTGAAGAGAGCTTGATGAGGATACCTTAAACGGGCCTTATTATCGGGCTTGAAACCGACGGTACCAATGATCTGTCTCAGCTAACAACTTTCTGTACACAGTTTGTGAACAGGTATGGTATAATAAATGATGGGGTTTATCTATTTTATTTTTACTTTCATCATATTTTGCTTTGGTTTTGATACCCCGAATTCGAAGCTATCTCTTTACAACCCTTCCTTTTAATAACCTATAATACTTTCATAAATCAGAGTCCATTTTCCGTTGGCTGTTTTTAATCCAGTCTACGACGGGTACTTTTGCTAGTATATATATATATATATATATATATATATATATATATATATATATATATATATATATATATATATATTCAAAAACAAATTTTAAAAAATACTTGAAGCAATCTACATAAAAACTCACCAGCATAGAAATAATGGTATTATTTATTAAACCAGTAATAAAATGATTGGAGAAATACTATTTCATCTAATGAGCTAAATTCTCACACATACTGGCACCCCTCTATCAAACAATACTGAACTAGTGCTGCTATTGAGATTCCTCTTTTTCTCCAGCCATCCAGCGCACACGTTCATTGGTTTCCCCTCCGACGATGATTAGATGGAGAATCGAAAGCGTTCGCGGTGCCTATGCAATTTACACTCTTTTTTCTTTTAATTTTTGCGCACAAAAAATCATATGAAAAATCGAAACAGTAAAATAGTTATAATTAAACAAAAATTCTGTTATCTGTTATTTATATATGTAATGATTTTTCGATGCTTTTTGTGACCAAGAGCGGAGGTTCGCTTGAAATATAAAAAATAACAATAAAAATATTAAATGCAAAATGTAACATCGTTTTTCATGCTTCAAAAAACCCTCATAACCTTTAAATCACTATATATATATATATATATATATATATATATATATATATATATATATATATATATATATATACACATATATTGTTTTAACAAAAGCCAAGACTTCAAAGAATGGGTTGATAGCAACAAATAGTGTATTTCATTGTTAGTTACAATTGTTGCTATCAAGCCATTCTTTGAAGTCTTGGTTTTTATTTAAACAATATATGAATGTCCATTATGAAATATGATAATTTTGTAGTTTACAGTTTAAGTCATCTCTTTTTGGCTTAAAATTTATTGGTATATGAACGATTACTGAATTATATAAACCCAGTAAAATTCGGAATACTACAAATAAGACTATATATATATATATATATATATATATATATATATATATATATATATATATATATATATATGCCATTATTGAAATTGAGGAATTTTTTTTACGTTTAATCGATAAGAAATACCACAAATTGAATACTACGATTAAACGTCAATAAAAAAGTACTCAATAGTGCTATTAAAATCCTTCATAAAATTTTGTACCCATAAGAATCTTTATATATATATATATATATATATATATATATATATATATATATATATATATATATATATATATATAAAATGATGAGAAGGAGAGTATTTCTTCGAAACTCCGCGGATTAAGGACTATCCACTTATCTTGTGCTTCCTTTTTTAAAATTAAATATGTTTTTAACTCTTTTTCAAGATGTCTTTTAGTCTTTTAACATGTTTTATTAATCATTTGTTCATATATATATATATATATATATATATATATATATATATGCGCGCACACACGCCCAGAGGAGGGGAGAGAGAGAAGGAAAAATTAAAAGTTGTAAAAATATATTTTAAATTAATTTATTATTCGACAAGATACTCAAAAACAAGGTATATTGAAATTTCTTTAATCCAGAGAGTTTCAAAGAAATGCGTTCTTCTCATCAGATGAAAGATATTAGCAAATGGAAATCATAGCAAAGCTATGAATTTGATTGTCGTTGCATTAATTGAAACACCATTATATGAAACCTAGTCATAAATACAAAAAAAAAGTGTTTATAAAATGAGGGAATCATTTAAGAAATTAGATGGATAAAAAAGCAGATGGAAATATGTGGAGAAATCCAATATTATCAATACGAAAAAATGATGGGATATAGTGTTCCCATAGGAAAATTGCGGAATTATGTTGTTGGCACGCAACAACATGAAATTCAAATCTTGAATGTGTGTAGTTATCCAAAAAAAACTTTAATAATTCATAAAGTTTGTAATAATCCAAATATTTGTAATCCATGTTTGTCAGAAAAATCCGTTTACAAGCGATTACTGAGTAAAGATTATTTAAATCCGTTAAAGTTTTCTACAATTTAAACGACGTGGATATTTTCTGCAGCCGTTAGAACGGCGTTTAATACATGATGTAAAATAAATATTTTAAAGAAAGCAATTGAAATAAAATTGTAGCGGAAGTGTCAAATTAAAAAAACAAAATGATAAAAAGAAAAACAAGAGAAAAGAAAGAAAAAAAAGAAAAAGAAAAGATAAACCTGATCTCATCCCGGCTGTACTATTCAAAATTCTCTGCTGAGTTTGCTCCCGTTCTCTCCAAACTCTTCAACAAATGCTTTTACGAACCATGCTTTCATCGCTGCTGGAAAACTGCTTTTGTCGTACCTGTTCACAAAAATTATTGCGAAAAAACTGGCCCATCAAATTATTGCCCATTAGTCTCCTCCCTCTTTTCACCAAAATATTTGAGTCCATAATTAATCAAGCTCTAATCCAACACCTTAGAGTTGCTAAACTTCTATCCGACCATCAATATAGATTTAGGCAAGCCCGTTCTACTGTAGATATTATTACTGTAATCTCTGAACGTATATACCATGCACTGAATAAGGCAGAATAAGGGAGGGCAGTAACCCTAGATATATCTAAGGCTTTTGACAGAGTATGGCACCATGATCTTCTCAGGAAAATCAGATCCTATAGTATTACTTGATGAATACTTAACATAATTAAATTCTTACAAAAGAGAAGGACCCAGGTTTCCTCGATGGTCGTACGTCAAATATGATATAAATGCGGGTGTACCTCAGGGTTTGATCCTTGGACCTTTACTATTATTGATATTCATGAATGACCTCCCTGATAAAATTGTCTACGAGATGGGTATATTTGCGGATGACACTCTGCTTTATGGCAGGCACAAGGGAAAAACAAATGAACACATATCTAAAGCAATGGCGGAAACCACAATCTGTAATGGAATGGGGACAAGAATAGATAGTAATTTTCAATGCTGCCAAGACTAAATTCCTTTCCTTTAATAATTACAAAAAACTTTCTCAATCACCAATAGCTATGGCTAAAGATACATTACCTGAAAGTACTTCTTTACAAACTCCTTGGAATTTGAACAGATACATCGAGAGCATTGCCAAGGCTGCTGCGAAGATGGTGGGCTGTCTCTACCGTGCTAGAAAGTTACTTATGCCTGAAATTATCCTGTACCCTTACAAGGCCAGGATTCGCCCATGTATGGCGTATTGTTGTCACATTTGGGTTGGTGAATCTGCTACTAGTCTCTCACTCCTGAAAAGGGTTCAAAAGAGATCCGCCAACCTGATAGGGCCTAAACTATCAGCTAAGCTTCGACATCATATTGCATCCCTCTGCCTGCTTTACAAGTATTTTAATGGTGGATGCTTCGACGAACTACAGGCCCTTGTACCCCCTCGATGTAAATACCCCCAAATATCCAAGCAGCAAAGTCCCACCCCTACACAGTGGAGATCCACAGATTCAAAAAAGCTTTCTACTCTAATAGGTTCTTCCCTAGAAATGCTAGACTTCGGAATTCACTTCCGGGTTCTTGCTTCTCCAACTGTACTGACATGCAGAAGTTCATGCATAATGTGAACGGACATCTTGCTGCTCAACTCCCTACATAGTATCCCTGTAACATATGTCCCTGATAGTAGCCCACTACAGCAAAGTTAACTTAGGCAAGTTATATCTATATCTATATCTATATCTAGAGAGAGAGAGAGAGAGAGAAGAGAGAGAGAGAGAGATTTGTGTGTGCATGTGTTCGTTCCTTATGAACTCGAAAACGGCGGGGATATTTTTTATGAAATTTCACATAAAGATTCTTTATGTGTCTGGCAGAGTTCTTAGATAGGGTTTGTATTTCAATGTATTTAACAAATATCGATAATTGATAATCGAAATAATCCGTTGAAAAAAAAACATGCGATTTTGACCATAGTTAACACCTTACACTGGTCAAGATCAAAGTGTAGTATCCGTTCTTCAGATGCTGCACTTCTATTTCTTGTTCTCTTTCGGTGAAGGAGCAGTCCTTCACGACTGAGACAATTTTTTATTTTTGTACCTTTTCTCCACGTTAAAAAACGACCCTGGTGTCTAACTCTGTCCCGTGGGGAGGCATTGTAAATAGGTACACACAGACTAATATAACAAGTGCATTTAAGAAAAATTATTTCTACACAAGCCGAAAAGTCCGACATATAAAATCAACAGTATGTTCTTCGATACGACAGGAAGGGGAAACATTCGAAATAAATGCTGCGGGGAGGTATGTGAAGCTTCCTCCCGATGTAACGCAGTGGATTCTCAACAGGAGGAGCCAATCAATCGATCTGATTTTTAAAAAAATGGGTAATTTCACTGATTTCAATGACAATAGAAATATTGGAGTGTGAAACGTTCGATGATCATCATTCATTCCCGGGCAACGTCAGATCTCCCTGCTAGTATATAATGTGTGTGTATGAAATGTAATTACGTAGTTACTTTAAGATGTAACTATGTTTAATACCACCAGATGGGAAAGAGACTGTATAAATGTCAACGAATTAATTTAGACATGAGGATAAAACACATTTCATTATAATTGGCAGTTGCACGCTGTGCGATCAACCTTACGATTATAATGACTAGCACACATATGCACACATAGACACACACGCACAAAACACACAAACACACAAACATACACAGACAGACACATACACACAGATACACACAAACACACGCACACACAATACGCACAAACAAAAACACGTACATACATACATACATACAGACACACAAACACACGGAGACACAAACACACACGGACACGCAAACACACACAAACACACAAATATATTCACAGAGACGCACAAACACATACATAGACACAAACACGCATGCAGACACACAAAAACACGCAAGCACACAAAAACACATACAAACACACACGGACACACACAGATATATAAAACAGACAAACACATACACACAAGCACATATAAACATACACAGGCACACACACATGTATACAAACACACAAGCACACACACACACACACACACACACAAACATGCAAACACACACACACACACAAACAAACAATACGAATCTATCGCAATGACTCATGCATTCATTACTTTAATTATTGCAAATATTTTGTTTTGCTTCGATGATTTGGGATGAACTAAAATGCATTTCTTGACGGTTTCTTCAACGTATTGTGAAATATAAAAACTGATTTTATCAGATCAATAGTGATAAATGCGTGCGTCAACCATATTCAGCATATTTTTCTCTTAGTCTGTCTGTCCGTTCCACTTTTTCCCGTAAACTACTGGTCGATGCAAAGTTAAGGATGAACACGAATTGCTAGAGATTAATACCGCCTGTTAATTTAATATTCCCTTGACACTTCCTCCTTCGGAGGAGGCCGGTTCAACACGCCAAGGGTAACTATCATGAAACAACAACAGTAAATATTTCATGCAAAAAATGAACACGAACCCAACCATATTCAACTATCAATTTTTCATAAAGCGCTGATTCTAGTCAATGAGATATAACTTTTTCTCGTTTTTAACGGACAAAAAGTTATAGTCTCTCTCTTTCTCTCTCTCTCTCTCTCTCTCTCTCTCTCTCTCTCTCTTTCTCTTTATATATATATATATAACTACTTAATTTACTCACATAAAATTAATATACGAAAGTATAGATTTATGTGTAAACTTTAAGTATTTACTTCAAAAGTGCTCAATACGTAGATAGAGCTAGTTAGTAATTTATAAAATATATATGGCGATTAAGCTACACTGAATATTCCGCGTTTCATCCACTGTAGGACTCCTCAAGCTTATGCGCATAAGCCTGAGGAGTCCTAGAGTGGATGAAACGCGGAATATTCAGTGTAGCTTAATCGCCATATATATTTTATAAATTACTATATATACATATATACATATATATATATATATATATATATATATATATATATATGTGTGTGTGTGTGTACAGACATATAGATAGATAGGTAGATAGATAGATAGATAGATAGATAGATAGATAGATAGATAGATAGATAGATAGATAGATAGATAGACAGGGTGTTCAATAATTAACATTACAAAGTTTGGGCCCATATTTATAAAATAAATTAAACAATACAGATCACTCAAACATAAAAATATGCAATAGTATTACTAGATTCAAAATATCCAAACTTTATTCGATGTAACCGCCCTGTGTATCAATAACCTGCTGCAAACACTTGGTGAATTCTTTTACGCGACTCACGAATGATTGTTTCTAGTATTTTAGTTCATTCCACACTTAATTTCTTCTTGAGAGCCTCCAAATTTGGATGGTGGGAAACTGAGACTTTACTCTCCAAGACAGACCAAATATTTTAATCTCATCAGTTGATTTGAAACGTTTTAGTGTTCTTCACACTAACTTTCGGTTCACATCAATGGTCTTCGCAATGTCTCCTGAAGACTTTCCGAATTTGAATAGCTTTACAATGGCAATTCGTTTTGCTAAATCATGGGACATATTATCAGAATTAATCTTCAAGTTAAACTTTATCCATTCCATATACACATGAAAAAGACATTTAAAAAATCATGAAAATGCACTAAATATAGATAATGATAGAAAGTTGGAACGGATAATACTGGATACCATATATATATATATATATATATATATATATATATATATATATATATATATATATATATATATATATGAGTTATGACATATATATGGCAATTAAGCTACACAGAATATTCCGCGTTTCATCCACGCTAGGATTTATCAGCCGTGGATGAAACGCGGAATATTCTGTGTAGCTTAATCACCATCTATATTTTATAACTTAATACCTAGCGCAACCTACCTATTGAGCACTGTTGAAGTAAATACTTAAAGTTTACGCAGAAATTTATACTTTCGTATATTAATTTATGTGAGTAAATGAAGTAATCATATATATATATATATATATATATATATATATATATATATATATATATATATATATATATATATAACTATTTCATTTATTCACATAAATTTACTATACGAAAGTATAGATTTATGCGTAAACTTTAAGTATTTACTTCAAAAGTGCTCAATACGTAGGTAGAGCTAGTTAGTAATTTATAAAATATATATGGCGATTAAGCTACACTGAATATTCTGCGTTTCATCCAGCTATAGGATTCGTCAGGCTTATGCGCGAATTCTGTCGTTGCTTCTTGTTTTTATACATATATATATAAATACACACTGAAATTCGAAACTGATGCCAGGACACTAATAACTGTAAGTCATTGATGTTGAATACCTTACCAGCTAAGAATATGAAGAATTGAATTATTTGCTTTTGTTCAAAGTTTTACGATATTGGTAATGCAAAGATTCAATTATTTGGATAATTAGTTTTTGCCAACCATCAGTAATTCTTTCAAAATGCTCCACCTACAAATATGTGAACCTTTCAATGTGATACAAGATGTCGATTTTTAGTGGAATTTGTGCTCTGATTATCATCTTTAAAGTGAGTGCTTCATGTTTTGGATTGGCCGTTTTTTCTCATTTTTCTTTAAGACTTTATTTTTTTTATTTCGTTTTGTAAAGATTGTGTCGGTTTTTATTGATATTAGATCGTCTCTGAGGAGTAGCTAGATAGACTAAAGAAACGCACGTAAAAGAGTAAGAATAAAATGCGGGCATTCCCCAAAAATAAAATTAAATAATAAACCAGCGCATATATACACACACGAGTATGATTACGGGATGAGTATAAGCAATAATTATAGCATTAGTTTTAGTTTTTATCATTTTATATCATAAATGCAAAACTCTACATAATAAATGTGAAGTATTTCCATGTTCGTACGTACATTATCACCGTTCACACTTTGTAAAAGGTGAGATTATTCGACTGAGATTGATGTTGCCTTTTTTTTTTTAAAAAAATGTGCCATTACTGATTTTAAAATGAATTGTTCTCAAATCCAATTTTAAACAAATACATACAGAGGAAACATATTCGTTTTATTTATTTCGCCATATTCTGGCGGTTTAAGGCAAGTGCCGGAAAACCATGAAATACGATTCATAATATGCTGTAGTATCCAGAGAACATATTATCATTAACAGTCAATATTTTTTTTAAACTCTTTTTCATCCCAAACAAGGCATATTGCCACTTGAACATCGGGAGTTAGTATTTAGGATCTATTGTGAGAAGTTGCGCAGCGAAAAATCTGAATTAGTTGCCAATCACTTTTCTGAAATCAACGTTGCTTTTTTTTTACACAGGCATCACCACATTATCAAGGCCAAGAGGCCACTCGAGGATAAGGGTTAAAGAGTGTACAGTAGAAATTCGACAATATAGTAATCAATTCGGTAAATTTGTTAACTTATGTGGAACGGCTCATCAAAAACTTGTTTACGTTAGACTTGAAGACGACCATATTGTAGTCAGCTGGAAAGCTGGAAAACGGAAGACAATTCCACAGGTGTGCAGTTCTAAGAAAGAAGCTTTGTTCATGGAATCTACGTTTAGATTTCGGCATAGATAAAGAGTGGGGGAATTATTTATAGTGATTTCAGCTAGACGAGTGTTTCTTGTGAAAGTTAGGCGAGGGGGGACCATAGATTGAAGCTCATTCGAACACTTTCCATGAAAATAATGATACATCAGAGACAAACTCGCAACATCTCTTCTGTGACATAGAGGTTGCAGGGAAGAGAAAAGGACATCTCCTACGAGGCTACGAAGTCTATTTTGAACTCTATCAAGGCAGGACAAGTCCTTTCTAGCAGCTCCTGCCCATTAGACTTTCTTTTTTTCTTCTGCAACTTAGTACAATCAGGTATTCAGACAATATAGGGGATCTCAAGGTCTAGCAGTTCTGGAAAAGAATCTATTAGAATCGAAGGCTTTCCGGTATCTTGGTATCTCTACAGTAAAGTGGTGTAATTTTGCTGCTGCACAGGTTTGTTCATGGTCTGTACGTTGTTGGGTATAAATGAAACGAGTTTATGAGAGCACATTCCATTAATATATTTGTGAAGCATGCACAGGCATGCAACATTGTGGCGATGGAATAGGGGTTTGAGCTTGGTTGACAGTGTGGGAATCTTTTTTTCTATTCTATCTAAGAAAAAAGATTTGGTGGATGTATAAGCCCAGATGTGGCAATAATACTCCACACATGGGCGAATGCTGTTTTTTTTTTCTGGATATTTTTTCTTTGTTTAAAGGTTTTGCCACTTTTTAAGTTTCATCTTTTTTTTTTTTTTCAGACACCTTACATTTTAGATTTTTTCCTTTTGCAGTTTTTTTTTTAAACAGCTCCTTTGTTTTCAGCCCTCATCACCAATAAACGTTTGAGGTTTCTTTCAGCCTTTTATATTCTCTTTTATTCGGTATCTCTATTTCAGCCACTTTAAAATTGAGCACTCGTTTTTTTTTCTTTCTATGTTTTTTTATGTGTGTATGTTTTTTGTTTGTTTTTTTTTTTTGTTTTTTTACTTACGTTCACCCTAACAAGGCATACTTGGACTTAAGAAGCTACTGTTTGAGACCATGCCTAGGAAAGACTAACAAGAGGTTTGTTTACGTTACATTTAAACTTCCACATATCAGTTTAGTCAAGGAAGCAGGGAAGGCATTCCAACGTCTAGCTGTTCGAGGGAAGAAACTATTAGATTAAAAAGTTTTCTGGCATTTAGGGACCTCAACAGTGGAGGGGTGAGATTTTGTTGCTCAGCGGGTTTGTTGGGATATGTATATCGCAGAGGCACAGGTCCAACGAGTTCATCAGAGCACATTCCATGAACATTTGTAAAACAGACATATGGATTCGACATTGCGGCTATGGAACAGGAGTTAAAGCTTAGTTGACAAAGTGGGATTTATTATAGTGGATACTCTTTTTTTGGACCCTATCCAAGAGGGAGAGACTATGGTAGATGCCTCAACACAGATGTGGCCACAATACTCCATGCATGAGCGAATGGTGGCTTTGTAGAGATACACGATGTTCTCAGGTGTAAGTAGTTTTCTAGCACGGTAGAGGGCAGCCTCTTTTTTTATTCTCTTTCACTCGGCCCTTATTTCAGACACTTTAAATTTCTGCCTTCTCTTAGTTTGTTTTTGTTTGTTTGGTTGGTTGGTTTTTGTTGTTTTTTTTTGTTTGTTTTTGTTTGTTTGTTTGTTTTTTTTTTGTTGTTGTTTTTTTCACTGTCTTGTTTATTTTCAACCCATTTCTGTCAATTATAGCTTCGATTCTGTTTCTAGTTTTTCCTAATTTTATCACTTTTTCATCGTGCCCTTACCTTTTCGGGTAAGCTATGGTTCAACCCTTTATTAGCTCCCTTAATTTTTAGCCACTTTCTTTTTCAGCCATTTTAACATTTCGTCCATTTTTCTCTTTTCAGCCATTTTAACATTTCGTCCATTTTTCTCTTTTCAGCCATTTTAACATTTCGTCCATTTTTCTCTTTTCAGCTATTTTATCATTTCGTCCATTTTTTTTTTCTTTTTCAGCCATTTTATTATTTCGGCATAAAATATTTAAGTAGTCTCAAAATAAATATTCTTAGATGAAATAAATCTACCTAATCGATAATTTCAATTTGTGAATCAAAGCTTTTCGATATATAACATTATTCCATCATTAAATTGTTTTTTGTTTTTTTTTCTTTTACAGAAGTTCATGACAACAAAGATTCACCTGGTGAGTACATTCTTTTAAGACATTTCTTAATGATCTTCGCGGTGTTGTATCACTCATTAACCCTTATCCTCGAGTTTACTTTCGGCTTTGATAAGCGGTGACACTCCCAAGTAATTATTTTTTTTTTGTCTAATTGTGCTTATAATGAAAGATGCAAATAAAAATGTTAAAATATAGAATTTTTTTAAAAGGGAAATTTAATGGGGAGATAACTCCATTCTTTTTTTTACTACCAGTTTGCGTTTCTTGGATTTTTCTCATCTTTTTTTTTTTAGAATTGAAAAAAATGAACGATTAATAGTCAGTCATTCAGTAGTAATTTCATGTTAAAAAATATTCAGATAAAATCTAATTTACATTTTTTTAACTTCGAATAATGTTTTTTTCTGTACATTTTATTTGTTTAGAGATATTTGTTAAAATATTTTTTTCTATTTTTGTTTTTACATATTTTTATAATTGCTATAAATTACTTTTCGGATATAGCTTAATGGATAAAGTGTTGACTACTGGTCCTGTTGACTAGGGTTCAATCCTCGCTCGAGGCATACCAAATATGTTTTAATGGTATATGATTCTATTGCTAAGCAGTTAGCATTGTATGGTGACCATTAAGGGTGAATGGAACAATTAAGGGAAATATTGTGCCCTCCCCTATATCGGTGTATTAAATGATGAAAAGTGAGCTTTCAATCGAGCAAAATTACTTCTAAACATGAACGCTCTAAAATCTAATATATAAATGGCTACATGTCTGTCTGTCTTCATATTTTCAAACTCTATCTCCTCTGAAACTAAATTTTTTTACGGGCCGTTCTTTTATGGGTCTTTAGCCGGTTAAAATTGTTTTTAAGGAATCAATGATGGATAAAAATTGAAAAAATCGTTAAACATTTTGTACATTCGTCTTAGTTATTTTTTTTTCAATCGGCTCATATGTGTATCACGTTTGTATAGTGGTAACGTCACTAGCTTTGAATGCTTCGGTTTCGATTCTAGCTGATGGCACCTAAATACTTTTTTTTTTTTACTTTTGAAATCACGACTCTATAATAATATATACGACAAATTAAAATATCATATTTGAGCATATTTTAAGACCGGGCAAAGCCGGCCCCCCTCCCCGCTAGTTATAACATATTTTTAAACTCAATAGAATATTTTTGTTGAGCAAACAGAAGAAAGAGAGAGAGAGAGAGAGAGAGAGAGAGAGAGAGAGAGGAAGAGAGGGTGAAAAGAAAGAGGGAGAAAATAGAGATACATTAATAGCTATTAAGAGAAAAAGTACAGAAACAAAGAATACAGTCATTAGCAATATTTTCGGTTCAACATATCTCAGATGATAGGTTCAATTGGTCCATTACCTTCGACCTTTCAGAAATAGTATCGGGCACCCGATTTTATAAACGATCTGTCAAATCTAGGTAAATCAAATTCAATTGACAGCACGCCCTGATGTCGCCATGTTCTTTTATAATAGAGTGTTTTAATTTTACTTGATTCCTCAAAAATATAACGAAGGGCGGGTATAAGGCCCATAAATGTGGGGAGCTGGTACTCCCCCCAAAAAAATGCTTTTACGATTGTGTTACAATGTGAGGATCAAAGGTAAGTGGATAGGTGAGAGAAAGATGTAGCAGTCTCCCCTACATCTCGGTGTATTAACTGATGAAAAGAGAGATTCCAGTGATCCATTTATTTTCTAAAATAAAATTACGTCTAAATATAAAAAATGTATTAATGCTAGGAAAATCCTTATACTCGAGTGGCCTCTTGGCCTTGATAAGTGGTGATGCCTATGTAGAAAAAAAATAAATAAAAAATCTGGGAAAATTAGGAAAATATTGTAATGTTTTCAATTAATAAATTAAAACGTTCTTTAGATTTTTTTTGTTCGTTTGTTTATGCAGTTTTCCCGTTTAATTTATTCAATTTTTCTATGTCTTTTTTTAATAGAATTAATTTAATTGATAAAAGCGACGAAGCACATAGTTAGCGTCTATCTGCACTAATATATTACGAAACGATGTGTGCGAAATGTTTTAAAGAATCCAATATTTAAATATGTTATTTTAATCACGTAATTGCTTTTACTTTTTATTGTGATGTTTTCATCATTTAGAGAAAACACGAGAAAGGGAGAAAAAAGAAAGGTACTTATGCAACCTTTGAACGAAACTTAACTCAGCGTTCGACTCGGCTTTTTATTTTGCTTAAAAATTATTTATTTGACAAAAAAAATACCTTTTCTTCAAACAATTAACCAAAATGAAAAATGTCGATAGGTTTTTGCTTTTTTTTTCTGTTGGTGTTTTTAAATTTAAAATTTTATTATTTTCCTTTACGTAGCGTTGTTTTGATTTCATCGGGAACGCTCGGCATTATCTGGCTGTTGACGTCATGCTCCGGAAAAAACCGAGCGAAGGCTGAGTTACGTCTGGTTCAAAGGAGTCATAAGTACGAGAAAAAGAGAAAGAAGACGGAGATAGAGATATTCATTAATATTTATCAAAAGGAAATAAATAAACAACGATTACGTCGTTTCTGCAGATTCCGACTAAAGGCAGAGGGGTTAGGGTGTGGAGCAGACGTTCTATATTACTGTTTAAGAATTCTGAAAAAAAAAAGATTTTATTAACAATGTTTCTTTTAAGTTCGCACCATTTTGGTATAAACATGTTACTTCTTGGGTTTAAAACGATTTTAATTGACTGAAAAATATTTTTAGTTCACACGTTCCTGTGAAAACTGATCGATAGAGAGAAATTGAATCTCAGCAAAGCAGAGAAAGAAAAAGCGGTATAGTTGTGGATACCAATTCGTTTCTGTTTGCCTGACTCT
The DNA here is from genome assembly GCF_053919585.1 of Euprymna scolopes. Classification (NCBI taxonomy): domain Eukaryota; kingdom Metazoa; phylum Mollusca; class Cephalopoda; order Sepiida; family Sepiolidae; genus Euprymna; species Euprymna scolopes. The sequence goes on along the minus strand of NC_136494.1, from coordinate 2,003,729 downwards.
GGCAAGTGTGTAGAAATGTACATTAAAACAATAGGAGGACCACCGGGTTTCAAGTGTTACTTAAAATATAAACAGAGTTTTGTAAATATAAAAATTAAGAAAAACAATGAAATTTATAACAAAATATTTTTATATAGGAGATAAGAATATAAAAGATTTTCCAGTCATTTATACAAGCGTTTGGTGAAGAAAGTTATCTTAGTATTAACAAGTCAAAATATTCCTGATGTAAATATATTCGCATATAAGTAATATAAGTATGCGGGAATTTAGCAGCGTGGTATTGTGTATGTATGTGCGTTGGTCTACCTAGTTGTTGTTAATGAGTGTATAGCTGTGGGTACGGATTCATTTCTTTTTGCCTGGCTATTTCTAGCGTGTAGAAATGTATGCGCGAGATAGAAAAAGCTTGTGTGCGATCCATTAAGGCGTTTCTGAATCTTCCGACCAAAGGTCAGAGGAGGGTGCAGAGCAAACGTTCTAAATTCCTGTTCAAATTGCACCGGCTTAAGAATTCGGGAAGAAAAAAGATTTTGTTAATCGGTTTTTCTTTTAAATTAGCCTTGGCTTACAATTTTAACGTAGATGTGTTACTTCTTGCGTTTTGAAACGATTTTCATTGGTTTGACAATATTTTGAGTTCACACGTTCATGTGAAAACTAACTTGATGAAGAAAGCGAATTTCAGTAAAGCGGAGAAAGAAAAAAGGTAGCAATTAAAGCCATTTTCTTTTTAGTATTCGTTGGAATCACTTGACGATTCAATCTCCAAACATAAACTGAAAATGATGAAGTACCCCGATCATTAGTAATTGAAGTATTGATCTCATTGATAAAATTAATTGCAGTGACAAAAGCGACGAAGCAAAACGTTAGCGTTTATCTGCATTAACATATTACGAAACGATGCCTGTAAAAATGTTTTAAGGAATCCCAAATCCAAATATGTTATTTTAATCACGTAATATTTTTTATTTTTATTGTAGTGTTTTCGTTGATTAGCGATTAATGATCCAAATATAATAAAAGTCTTAATACAAGCTTTTGTAATCTTTTCTTTTACGCGGCTTTCGCGTTTAATTCACCCGAATTTTTTCTGATTTTCTATTTAAATAGTCAACGACAAACTTAAATGCCCGTTATAGATATAAAATGTGAATTACCTATATTTTCTTCTTTCTCACTGACTCAATTTGCTGTTTCTCTTCGTCGCCGTTTTTCGCTTCTTTTCATGAGCGCATAGGTTGTCGATCGCCTCGTCTGTTTAACTGCAGCAAATAACAATGAAAGACAGACAAAAAGAGACGTTCGTTGAGTTTAATAAAGGTTTTATTAGATACTAGCATTTACGCCCGGCGTTGCCCGGGTGTTTTGAGGTGTATGTTCAGCAAAAAAAAAGCGGTCAATTTCTTTTAACTTTGACCCCTATTATGACCCCTTAACATATATTATTGTGGGTTCAAATCAAGTTATTAAGTTAGATCTATGACAAAGGAACCTATATTTAAAATTTCAAGTGTTTAGACCCAAAATTGTGGAAGGAGCTTGGTAGAGTTCTCAAAAGTCAAATCGTTGAATTTTGCCCTCTTAACAGTCAAATTTCTGGCCGAAAACCGATCACATAGATTTCCCCAAAATCTCAGTACCCTGCATATCAAATTTCGAGTCTGTAGACTAAAATTGACAGAGTTATTGCGTAGGGAAATATACACAGACACACAGACACACACACAGACACACACACGTTCACTTTTATAGATAGATAGATAGATAGATAGATAGATAGATTAAACAAAAATATATACGTATACATAAATATATATGGAAACAATTTTTTGTTTACTGTAAACATTTTATGCAAATATTATGCAAGGATAAATCATGTAGAATATCTGCATGAATATAATTACACGTAATAGTTAACTAAAGATGATCCTCCCATAAGAAAACCGAAAAAACTAACAGGGAATTAATTAAAATGAATGTTTAAAAGAATATGCAAATTAGCTAGATATTTTGCTAGTGAATGCAATTCTACAAGCCATATTTAAGAAAATTGTATTCTTTTTTAAATAAATAGAAAAGAGGGTTTTTAATATAAATATCAATACACACACAGAAGAAAGACGAATTTATAGGAGTATAGATAATTCATTTTTTGAGAAACTAATATATCTAAATAGTTAATTACCTATTAAACGTAACTTGTGCACTTAAGAAATAAGAGACGCAGACGGACAGACATCGAAGAAATATTCGCCTCAGATTATTCTTCCGTGTCTCTTTCGCATGACTTCCCGAAGAGAACTGATCATTTTTATCTCGCTGGAAAACTTGATGTCATGTCATCGTTCTTATTTTAGTTTACAGAGTTTATAAAATTCAGTCTTACTCATTTGTAACTTAACAAAACTAAAACAAGCGATAGCAGCAGCAGCTTAACTGATCTTCTCGACCAGATATCATTCGACCTCGTTGGCCAAATTGTGTTATGATGATAGATCACGGGCCGAACGAAGGCCATTAATAAAAAACATTAAGGAAAATTACATATGCAGATCACTGTAAACCTAAATATTTCAAACCATAATGAAAATAAACATTGTATAATCAGGGAAACAAAAGAAAATCTAAAAGTTTTAAAAAATACATAACAAAAATTAATTTTTTAAAAAATCACTCGAAGCGAAATGGATGAAATTATGACGTATATTTTTTAAACTGTTATGGAAAATGTCAAAATTGAAAGATTCCAGCTACTTACATAGTGTAGATACAGAGGTAAGCGATAGAAGGTGCGCTGTTGAAGGAATGAAATAGAAAGCCGACTGTGACAACATTGTCACTTTCAAGCTGTTCGCGTCTAATGTCTATCGCTAGTCGGTCTGTTGTACCACTCTCAGTTTTACTTTTATGTTCACTTCTTTAATTTTTCTACGCAGAAATGGAGGTGATTGGGTTTTGATCGTGTTTTTTGCGACTATAGTATTCAACTTCGGTTGGGTGGATCAGAGGAAGAGTAGAACTTTTGTTGTCTCTCATGTTAAAAACAGAGGCATTCGTAATCAGATTGGCAAGCCGGTAAAATGCCTTTGCGAGCAGAATCCAGATTGCCGTAGGTTGCCGACCCTTCCTAAACTTACATTATAAAGGTTAAAGGCAAAGTTACGGTTGACCTTATATAGATACAATTCTCGTGGAAAGTTCATTCTTGGGTGCAATAACCTTTTAAGTTCTAGTACAGATGAATTATTTTGATATTAAAAGCCACCATACTTCACCGTATTGACAAGATGGCGACAGCCATAAGTAAGTAATGTATTTAATGTACCAGTATGTTATCGTTTATATTAATGTATTTAATGTTGACGTTTACATTAATGTACAAACGACGCGAGTTTTAAATATGCATTCATTGAAATGCGGCATCTTCTGGCACAGATTGGATTAATATTGGCTAAAATTAAGTGAATTATAATCGCGGCTGCTGCAATATTCATTAGAGACGAGTGCATCAGTGTCAACAACAATAGTGGCATACCATGTTTAATTCGTCTTATTTGGATTCTTCGAACTACTGTTCTCATCTCGAATGTTATTTTCACAACGTTTCACTTGATGTAGCCTCCAATCTACTTCCGGTGTATCTTGTTGAACTCGGGAATCTTCATGGAATTTCGAAAGGAAGACTTTTATTTAATCCAATTTCGCTCGCACTGACTCTTGAAATTTCAAGCTTAAAGAGGTTGAAACTTTAAACCTCAAAGAGGTTGTAAGTTTTACCTCAAAGAGGGTGCAACGTTCAACCTCAAAAAGAGTGTAACTTCAATCCTCAAAGATGGTATAACTTTCAACTTCAAAGAGAGTGCAACTTTCAACCTCAAAGAGAGTGTAATTTTCAACCTCAAAGAGAGTGTAACTTTCGACCTCAAAAAGATGTAACTTTCAAACGCAAAGAGAATGTAACTTTCAACTTCAAAGAGGGTGTAATTTTAAACCTCAAAGAGGGTGTAATTTTAAAACTGAAATCACCAACCTACTTTATCCACTACGCCACATGTCCTTACGCGCACTAGATACCGTATAAAATACAATGACGAATTACGTTACTTTCATTTTTTTCTTTTTTGTCCGTTTTTCATCATTATTATTTTTGAGGTTATCAAATTAAAGTTGTTACTGTTTGGTGGTATATATTTATTTGCTGCCCACCTCAGCAAAATGTGGCACAAGGCCGGAAAGTGGGAAACCAGCAGGCTCCCCTAAAGAAGGGGCACTCCTGCAATTGTAAAAATTGCCTGAGTAACCCCGTCGGCATTCCCCGGTCGGGGCGCCTCAGGCAGCAAGCAATAAACTTGCCCCACCGGAAAGCCCGGTGGCATGGCCTGGGAGCGAGGACCTCCTAGGTATTACCCAGGCGGTGTACCTCAGTCCAACAGGTGCTGGGCCGGTTCCCGGCCCCTCACCTGTTGGGCTGAGTGTCAAGAGAACTCGTAAGGAAAAGATAGAACAAATAATTTATATAAAACGCAATAGAATCAAATTATCTATCGAACTAGATTTGTTCTAATCTATAGAAACAGATTTTTTTCGTTTACAATAAAATTTACAAGTCGTTCTAATACGTTAGAACTAATCCGTCTGTGATGTATTTTGTTGGTTTAGGATGTTTTGCTAGGTTACTTACTTTCTCCAAAATTGTTTAAACGTTTGACGATTACTTTTCTTTTTACTGATGACTGAGTTTTACCTCCCCGCGTTTAAATGTTGCTCGGCGGTGTACAGCCCCCACATCTAGAGTACCTCCTATTAATGGCAGAACCCCTGTCCCCTCTTCACTATACAACTGACAGGTCTACACCGAGGGGAATTATAAAGAAATCAATTTGTAAGCGAAAACCCGGCATTTACCTTTAAGTTGCGTCTCAGCAAAGGCAAGGCATAAACAACGAAAAGAAAAAAAAGAAAAGAAAAAGAAGAATCGACCCCGGAGATCAAAAGAAAGGTCACGTGAGCCATGCCACCCTGAAATCGACAAAATGTATGTGAGGTGACGAGGGCGTTCCCACCCTGGTTTCCTTCTTACCAAAAGCCTCTCTAAGATCTTTTGCCCTACATTTTTTCTCTACCTATATTCGTACGTATCAAGTTGAGATACGTCGGGATGCTTCTATAAGCAGCTCCATTGGTCCGTCAGTCACGGTTTTGTTTGATCTGTCACGCATCAGTTTGAACTTTCACCTTTAATCATGTTCAGTCTGACATTACATGATATGAGAAGAAAGAGAGTAGTAGTTCTCGTTTAAACCAGTGTCCCTATTGATGTTGGCTTAAACCGAGATAAGAGCGAAAGAGAGAGGGGGAGAGAGAGAAAGAGAGAGAGAGAGAGTAGATAACTTAATTTATAACATTTCAAGAGACCGAACTACATCTGTCAACCAGACGGCCATGGAATGAACCCCCTCGCATTGACATGAAAATCCTCCCTTTTGAGGACCTCCCTGCCGGTTCAGAATCTCCATGGCTCCAGTAAAAAACACTTGCTAGCCTGGGAGAGGGAATGTGGCGATTTAGAGTTGCTATGACCAGATAGAACTACAACATTAACCAGCCATCTGCGGATGTGAATCAGAAGACCACACGACGAAACACTCTCTTGTCTTATACATATTGAAAGATGTTGAAGAATACAATATCACTCGCTGCTTAAAGCCTATACACCTGAATAACCTGCACATCCTCACAAGTATTGCACATTTAGATGTGAAATGCGATGTTGCCAGCCGAGTAGACCTCACAAAATTTATTAGTCATGAACGCCATCGCCTTCATAGACGTGAACCAGCAGTCCAACGGCTGAAGGCAAAGATAAGGTTTTACATCAAACCCTAACAACATCTTAGAAAGGACTAGACTACAGCTGTCGATCAGACGACTATATAATAGAAAAACTCCTACTGACTTTGTAATCTCCCCTTTTGGGATTCTACATCTTAGTTTTGCATTCAAGGATGTTCCTTAATATTTCAGCTGTTTTCATTTTGTTATACATTGTATCTTCTCAGCCATCCCTCTGATTCCAATCTTTCCCATTCTTTTTTCAAAGTTTTTCAGTATTGTTCTTAGTGCTCCTACTATTAGTGGTGTTATCTTAACTTTCTTCATCTTCCATATACCTTTCAGCCTCCGGCCAGTTCTGTGTATTTATTTCGCTTCTCTGTCTCCTTCATCTTTGTGGTCTTCCCGCCAACAGACCACAAAGATGAAGGAGACATGACTCTTCTGGCAGGACTCTTCCTTCCTGTTAACTATTATGACATTCGGTTTTTCCGTTTGTATATCCATATCCCATAGGATTTTGTGATTGTCAAGTACTGCTTTCGGTTTGTGCTTGTACCATTTGTCTGTGTGTTCAAGATGCAGTTATCTGCATACTTTCTAGTGCACTGCCTTTCATACTTGATCGTGTCTATATTTATAATTGGGGGGGGGGCTAGTTTGCTGCACTCGCTTATTATATAGTTTATTGTTTCATCTCTTTGTCTACAGAATCTGCATATATTATATAGAAAACACTAACTTGAGAACAAGAATAGGGCGATCAAAAGTTGTTACAACCAGATGGGGCTACAAACTTCGCCCAACCATATGCTAATGCGGAGGAGGGAGACATATGATGCAACACTGCCTTGTATGTCCTCTACTGTCCAACCGATGTATTGCATACAAGAGAGTCGCCACTTATCAAGGTCCGAACCGAAGGTTACTCGAGGATAAACGTTAATGAATATAGTGTGGTAGTGTAGTAATCATTAATGGTGTAAGTTCGGTACAATTTGATTATTTAAGGGAACAGTTCAACAAGAACTTGTTTACATTAGACTTGAAGGCTAGCATACTATAGTCAGCCGAGAAACAGATCAATGGAATAGTGTTCCATAGGTGCGTAGTTCTAGGAAAGAAACTGTGTTCGTGGAATCTGGGTTAGATTTAAGTGCAGATAGAAAGTTGGGAAACGCTTGATGATGGTGTAGATAGTCGAGTGTTTTTTGTGATAGATTGGGGCTCAGAGTAACAGTTGCCATAAAAATAACGATAGAGCCCCCAAAATAGACATGATCAAGTATGAAAGACATTGCACTAGAAATTATGCAGACAACTGCATCTTGAATCCCCCTGACAAATGGTACAAGCACAAACCAAAAGCAGCACTTGAAAAATCACAAGATCCTATGGAATATGGACATACAAATGGATAAACCATATCTAAGCAAGAAGGCCGAATGTCATAATAGTAATCAAGAAGAAAGAGTCCTGCCAGAAGAGTCATGTCTCCTTTGTAACGAAAGAGTAACGATAGAGCAAAGACACGCTTGAAACATCTCTTCTATGGGAAAGAAGATGCAGGGAAGAAAAAGGTTTATCACCTAATAGATTTCGAAACTGGTTTTGAATTTTATCAAGGCAGGATAGTGCGCGCAAGCTGTTCGGTGAGCTTGCAGAATACGAAAATAATTCAAAGTACTGCGTAAAGACGTTGGGAAAGTTTATTTGACTTAAAATAAACGCAACGACGTGCAACATGAAAAGAAAACTGTAATCTTACACATTCTTGTAACCCGGTTCATAAAAACGGATTTTAAAAACTACCTGCCAAATATACCCGATGAACAAAGTTCAAGAGAAATCTAAACAATTGCGCTTAAAAGAATCGTTTAGATCCTAAAAAGATATCTCGGTTGGAGTCTCGTAAATTTAATAGGATGCTCTATTCTCCACAAACTAAAAAAGGTAGATTGAATTGGACGTATCTTATTTTGTTTCCTCCACGAATGCTCTGTCCGTCCGACGTCTGTAACTCTTACGTTAATAATATTCAGTAAGTTCTCAGATATTCAGGGCCATGCTTTCTGGGACTAACACTTCTTTGAGATCACGTTGTCCCCCGCTTGACAACATTTATCCTTAGTTTTCTTCCCTTCCGTCTTCTCTTCTGCCGTTTCATCTTCTCTTACACATGCGGCTGTCGAGAAAGTGCGTATGGGTCCACAAGTATATAAGAAAATTAAACGACTCAAAAGAAAAATTAGAAAACACATTTTGTGGATGTCAGTTGAGCTATGAGTGCGTGTGGGACACTGTCGTTGGAATCTACCCTCTTAGCGCTAGCGTTCATATTTTAGTTGTTTTTGCTTTTTCTTTTTTCGGGGCCAAGTTATTCAGTTGATGTCAGCTTACCTCGATTCAATGGCGCATCTCTGCTTCTGACGAACATCCATGACAGGGGTGGCTATCTTAGAGTCTCAACCCGTTAATACCTGCAATAGAGAGATGAAATATTCAAGCTATAAATGCATAAGTTCAGTCATCATAATAATGCAATTTGCAATCCTCTATGATCCATTCGGGCGCAATAAAGATATGAGGTATTACTTTTAGAACACCCGTCGTAGTTACGTCCAATTATTTTCTTAATACTTTTATGATTGACTATTTCCTGATTAGAATACCTTACAGATCACAGCACTGACTTACACAGGTCGACAATAAAGAGCAGCTGTGTGGTCTAGAGTCATCTACCTTTTTGTATACGTCCTTCTTGACCCTAAGCTACTTGAATAAATGCTCTTCCGCGTCAATTAGTATTTTCTATTCATACAATCATTTGTATTTCGTGGCAATTTGACCCGCCATTTTAACGACGTTAAGACAGCATTCAAAAACGTTTCTTTTTTTTTTCCTTTTTTTTTTTGAACGATTCAATTATTTTATTTCACTTTTGTACCTTTAAAAGATCAACCTTTGATGACAGAAAATAGACTTCACATTGAAAGACAACTCAACTTCCAACTAAAAGAAAGCTCAGTTTCAAATTAAATGGAATCTCAACTTTTAAATTTGAATTATAATAAAGCTCAACTTTAAAGTAAAAGAAAGTTCAATGACAAATTAAGAAAGCTCAAATTAAAATTGAAATCTGGTTCAACTTTAAATTAAAATAACGTTCAATGTTAAATAAAAAGAAAGCTCAATGTCGTCGTAAGAAAATCTCAAGTTGAAATTGAACAAAAAAACTTCATTTAGAATATAAAATGTCAAACTTAAAATTAAAAAATACGGAATTATAAACTTACTAGAAATTTTAGCCCTTTTGAAAACGGGCAAAAAGTTGCAGCCTGTTGATTTTTAATGAGTACTTAATGCCAAACTGATGTTTGAATAAAGTTACATTTATGTTCAATTGTGCATTAGAACAGTTACCATGGTATTTAATTTGCTGTACTTTATCATAACAAAATTTCCGCCAGATCGACTCATCAATTTCCGAGAAAATAAACAGAGAGTCTGACAGGTAAAGCGACATAAAGGGCGGATCGATAAAAGTATTGTCTTAAAGAAAACAACACTACAGCTTTATTTTACAACTTCAATTGAGTTTACTTGATTATATATTAGAGCTGACATATATTCAATGAAGCCGCCTTCAGCCTCAATCACCGCCGCAATACAGTTCGGAGGAGAGGTTCAAGTGAAAGAAGGGTGCAAAGTCGTAGAACTCTTCTAAAGCCAAACTTGGGTTTCTTTGGATTTCTGGGCCGGCGTCGAGTCCTGCTGTTATACTCAGAGTCTGCTAACGCCTACTTGATTGCACCACGGGATAACCACAGTCTTCGGTACATTCAGGTATACTTTGGTGTTGACTTTCAAGCTTACTTTGAAGCTGTGGAGTGGCATGATGTAGCCCTAACTTGAAACCACACCAAAGACCGTAATTGTGGCCGGAAACTTTGTTCAGTCGTTCCATCAAGCGCTGAACCGTCCGGATTCGTATTTTGAGTGCTGGCAATGGTCCTGTTGTCATAACTTGGATTGGTAGAGAGCATAAGTTGTACAGCGGCGCATCTTCGATCTCGCTCGTTAAACATTGTGTCATTTTCAGACATGATAGAAGGCTCCTATCATTCTTGGGATTTGTACACGACTGGCCAGCTAGTTGTTAGTCTGCACCAAAAAGTTCGTACATAAAATTTTATTTTAATTCTTCTTACCAATTGAATCACACCTTAACATGCTAACTTATTCCTAAACCAACATATAAACAATATTTTAACCATATATATAATATTATTCCTCTCTCTGAGATTAACCAATTGTTTCCACCTCATGAATTTTACTTACACCTTTTTTAACTTTTCAGTAGATATATAACCTTTAGTAACTAACCCAATACATATTAAAGTAACTACCCATGCATGGTCGCAGAAATGCCTGGTTTAGGATCCATGTGGGGGGGGGCAAACTCTCTCGGTGCTGATGGGCCAGTAGATCTTCTCAGGTCATCCGTCTAAGAGAAGGAAACTGAAGTTAAACCTGTGCTACTGATCTCCTACGTCTTGACACCATATAAAGGGGAGGGAGATCTCTTCAGTCCTCGTTAACAACCTTCCTAGAGCGACTCGAACAAATTACCGGTTTGCAAACCTAAATTGCTTAAGGAGTAGATAGGCTCTGTCTATCGCCCGGCTTCCATACTTCTTCTTTGCCTATTAGCTAGGCATAGAGGTGCGATCACAGGGACTCGACAGAAACACTCAATGGTTGACCTTGTTCCTTGACTAGGACAATGAACACCGTTCTCCACTTCCGCCTAATTGCCATCCCCTAAAACTGAGCACTTCTCCACTTCCGCCTAATTGCCATCCCCTAAAACTGGGCGCTTTGAGGGTGCTCGGGTGCCATATATGCCAATGCAATTAGATTGGGTTGATTTTTGTCTGATGGGTTGAGGGTGCCGGTTTGATAGTTATTGGCTGCTGTTTTCGGCTGATTACCCTAACTCTTTGGTAGCGTTTAGAGCAGTTGCTCCATCATCAGTTGTATAATATCGGGATGGTGATAGTGCCATGTCGCGCATGTAGATGAAGAGTCTGCTGATGGTCTACTTGTGTTGCATGTTTGGTATTCTGCACAACTACTTAAAGCCAATGCCTTCACCCTTAAACTGAAACTATAAATAAAATAAAATGGCAGTTCAATCAAAAATTACGATCAAACCAGGTATAAACTCAAACAAAACCTATTCGCCTCCTCCCTTAAATCTTACATTCACGAATATCCGCGGGATTAGAACTAATTTAGATGATGTTGAATCAGTTCTCCTAACAAACACCCCGGATATTTTAGCATTAAGTCACACTAGTTTACACTCCCCCCATTCCCTCTAACCACTTTAACATATCTAGTTATTTCCCACTTTGCCATAAAGACTCAGATATATATATGCATAGTCTTCAAGACTATATTCGAAACATCCTGCCCTTCACTAGTGAATCAAAACTAGAATCAGACAAGACCTTTATGTGCCTCACACTTAACCTGCAACATAGCGTAAGCTACTTATATTTTCTCTACCGCTCTCCATCGAGCTAGAACTGTACTTTAATCAACCAAGTCACTGACAACATAGATACAGCATTCTCCCTTGATACTAGCGCGCAAGTACATGTATTTGGTGACTTTAATGTTCACCACAGTAATTGGCTTGGTTTCTCTACTTACACAGACGCAGCTAGTAGCATAACACACAGATTCTCTATATCTCATTCAATATGACAGACAGTTATGATTTCGACACGTTTCCCAGACCAGTAAGGTCAACAAGCTTCACTACTAGATCTATTTCTGACCACAACCCCGATGATTGTGTAGACAGGGTTCAAAAGAGAGTCACCTACCTGATAGGTCCTGAACTGTAGAACGAGTAGAATGAGTTTATTTCTTTCTGCCTACGGTACCCCTACCGGGGAATGCCGACAAAACTGGCCAGGCAATTTTTTCAGTCCAGAGTGACCACTTTTTAAGGGCGTTGGCGTGCTTCCCCCGACCTTTCGACCTTGTGTCACATCTTTCTGTAGTGGAACAGACGTAAATACCCATTAGGCGTATATTTTTCTAATTATTAATTTAGCTCTCTTTTTATATTGTATCTGCTTTTTTTTTTATTTAATATGGATATTTTATTTTAACTAGCAAATAATTATTCCTTCTGGTCACAAATATTTGTTTATTATATATGCCGGACGAGCATATACTACACCGCTCGCGCAAAAGGAGGTTATAATGACTGGGAGCATAGTCATAGAACAGAACAATTTACTACACTGACTCTTCCAATGAAAGGAAAACGTAATCCCTGTGCTGATGACATTATCAACACAGAACAGGTACTACACTATCTCTTAAAATGAGGTAATGTTTGATAGGATAGTATCATGACAAACGAACATATGCTACACCGGCACTAAATGAGGAGGTAATGCATGGGAAAATGATCTCATTACAACAGGCGCGATATTACCGTATTCCCATAGAATTGAGACTTAGAAGATAGTTATATCACAGTTTCGGATTCAGACAGATACCAATTCTCCATTAGTAAGAGAAGTAATAATTTGGTTCCGTCTTCACACAGACACGAACCAAATCTTTTATATTCCCAGAAGTAATAGTGTAGTTTTGGTTTCAGACAGACAGATACCAAATCTCCATTACTTTATTCCCGAATTTTCTTATTCCAAAAATGTTTAATCTTACATCTACTTTTATTACATTATTTTCCCCACCCAAAATTTTCATTCGCAACAACATATAAGTCCCCTTTGAACTTAAATACCCTTCCACCCCGATAAGCACCCTTCCACCCCAATAAATACGACTTAAAATATACAGCCATGTGAATTTCGCGCCAATCGTTTCCCGCGAACTTCAGTTTTAATGGCGCTGAGAAAAACTCCCTTTTTCCGAGCGATTTCATTTTTTTACCCTAAATAAAACTGAGTGTCACGAAAGTTCTTTTGTACTCCATCCCGACTCCACTTCTTAATCAATCAATCAATAAACCAATCAATCAATAAATATATAAATGAATAAAATACTTATATTCATGATAGACACATGAATTTGCGTTATGCAAATTTTGACTGTCAGTCGGTTTTTCTTAGTCGCTCGAACTACAATCTTTAATATGTTTCCACCCAAAAAAAAAGTACTCAACTGAAGAAGATCCCTTAAAAAATTACGAGGTGCCTTCAATAAGATTCCAGATCTTTTTTGTACAGGAATTTAAAAATTGTCGTAGACACTGAGAAATTCTCCATGTTATTGCTATACATCGTATGAGATGACTGATAAATTTCTACGACTTCAGGTTTAAATGCGCAGCTCCAGCACGAACTGGAATCAACTATACTAAAGCTTTATTGTAAGAACTCGTGAATTTCAAAAAATGCAATCTGAACATAAGGTCCCTTTAGAATAACGATATGCAATAAAATTAAGTTTTAAACTTGGAAAATATGTCACAGAAGTGTATAGAATACTTCAGACTGTTTTGGGACCATCTTGCATGAATCAAGCATCAGTTTTTGAGTGGCATGAGTGATTCAAGGAAGGTAGGGGAAATAAGAGGGATTATAAATGATATCAGAGGACTAAGGAAGCCAGAACACCAGATTTGATTGGCCAAATAAAGAATTTCATGAATAAGGATCGTCGTGTGTCTATAGAGACAATAAGTGCACAATTTGATGTCAGTGTGGGAACTGTACACACAATTATCCACAAGGAAGATATGCGCGAATGCACCAGTCCACAACTCCATCCTTGTCACAGACTATTTGACCAAGATGGGCATCAAGACAGTTCCTCACCCTCCTTATAGTCCAGGCCTTGCTCCCTGTGACTTTTGGTTATTCCTTAAACGCAATGAAATCCTTAAAGGCTGCCGTTATGAGACAATTGAGGAGATGAAAGAGGTTGTGATGAGGGTCACTGACATATGAACACAAGAGGACTTCCATGAAGATTTCTAGAAGTTGTTGAAATGGTACAACAACGTGCATTCTAGCAAGAGTAGATTACTTCGAAGGGGACCAGAGTTTCATGTGTGTAATATCAATAAAAGAGCCCTTACGACAAAAACGTCTGGAAACTTCTTGGAGAAATAGTCCGTAGTCCGTTTTTATATTATTCAACTATTTAGTTCTATAATTTGGATGCTTGAAACTTTTATTCTCATCTTGTGTGTTATTTTTACAACCTTTCACAGTACGTTCTACAATTCGTAATGATCGGCTAATTTGTTTAGGAATGAATCCTACACACAAAAAATACATAAACATATACACATAACTAATTTTATATGAACAGAGATTGTTTTCATTTAACTCGTTGACTGAATAATATGTTTCAAATGCCGGGAAAATAACGATAATCTGTTATCATAATTTTTGAGATGACGATTGATTATTTAGATTATTTGGATTTTTCGGACTACTGTTCTCATCTTGCGTGTAATTTGTTTTTTGTTTTGTTTTTTGTTTTGTTTTTTACATGGTGTTCACCACTTATCAAGGCCCAATGGCCACTCGGGGATAAGGGTTATTGTGTGTACAGTAATCAATGGGATAGTGTAGCAATAGTATTGGAGAATTGGTAAGGTGTCATTACTTAAGGGGGCGGTTCATCAGGAATTTGTTTGTGTTGGACTTGAAGACATCCAGGTTAAAGTCGAGAGGGAAACAGGCAAGCGAAACAGAGTTCCACAGGCGTGCAGTTCTAAGAAAGAAGCTTTGTTCATGGAATCTACGTTTTGATTTGGGCACAGATAAGGAGTGGAGAAAATTATTGACGGTGGTTTCAGCTAGTCGGGTGTTTTTTTGAAAAAGATTGGCGATGAGGGACCAGAGAATGAAGCTCAGACGAGCACTTGGCATGGAAATAACGATAGAACAAAGACAGGCTCGCTACGTCTCTTCTGTGGGAGAGAGGTTGCAGGGTAGAGAAAAGGGCATCTCCCACCAAGCCACGGAGTCTATTTTGTACTCCGTCAAGGCAGAATAGGCTGTTTTTAGCAGCTCCCGCCCAGATGTGGCAGCAGTATTCCATCTTTGGACGTACTTGGCTCTTATATAGATAGAGAATTGCATCATTAGTGAGATATCTTTTGAAGCGGTAGAAGGATCCCACCATTTTCCCAGCGACCTTGGCCACAGACTTGATGTATGTGTTCCATTTAAGATCAGGAGTAAAGGTCAAACCCAGAAGCTTATCAAAACATGGGGCCTCCTCTAGACGAGAGCCATCCATTTCAATTGATGCCAGATGGGGATCAGAGCGTTTATGATGTAGAACGTTTCGGTCGATATAACCTCCAATCTTCTTCAAGAGTAGCTTGTTTAACCCTGGAATCTTTCTGTTGAACTTTGGAAACTGGGAGGAATTTTGAACGGAATCTTTTATTTAATCCATATCGGGGGCGTGTTCTCGTTCCGTTAGCCATTACTAGATAGAAGCCTTTCAGTAATTATCCACAATTGTATTTTGGAGTGTTCCTCGCACTGAGGATCGAACCTTCAATCTCCAAAAGAGTGTAACGTGGATTAAATAAAGTGTTCCGTTTGAAATTCCATGCAGATATTCGAGTTCGACTGAAATATTCCTTAGATCGACAGAAAAATTCCCGAGTTCGAAAAGATACACCTGAAGAAGATCGGAGGTTACATCGACTGAAACGTTGTGAAAGTTAGTTGAACTCACCATCTCAGATTGCAGAGATCATTAATGTGTTCACTTGGTGAAAATACGCAACGCTTTAATACACAGACAAGCAACTGCGACTATAAAGTCCAACGTTAGAAGAAGAGCGAAAAGAAGGAAAAGAATAAAAGAAGGAAAAGAAGGAAAAGAAGGGAAAGAAGGAAAAGAAGAAAAGAAGTGCGAAAAGAAGAAGAAGAAATGGAACACGGAAAAGGAGGGAAAATATGAAAAAAAGATGAAGGAATACACGATACGAAGAAATAGATTGAAATAACAAAATAAAACAAAAGAAAAGAAAAAAGAATGAATGAAACAAAAGAAGAAAAAGCAAAGAAAGAAAGGAGGAAAATGAAAAGTAGGAATAAAGAAGTAAATCAAATAAAGAAATAAATAATGAAAAAAAGAAACCATAAACGTAAATACAAAAAAAGGAAAAACGAAAAAATAATTAAAGAAAGAAATGAAAAAAGAAAAGAGACTACGAAAGAGAAAAACTAATAAAACCAAGAAAGAAAGAAACGAAGAAATAAATAACAAAATGAAAAAAAAATAGAAAAATATAGAAACAAATAAAAGAGAATGAAAATAAAGAAGAATTAAATTAAAAAAAAACGAAAAGGAACTGACGGGAAAGAAACAACGAAAAATGAAGCGGGATGAAAAAAAAATAGTTAAAAGAATTTTATGCGAGTCTAGAAAAGAGAAATAAAGAGAAAAAAAAACAGAAACAAACACATGCAAATACTCACACACACCATATACTCAAACACATACACACACACACCATATACTCAAACACACACACACACACACACACACACACACGAGTCTTAATTTTTCCCCCTGAAATCGTTTGTTTACTTTATCTAAATGAAGTGCCACCGCCGCCGCAACAACAAGTCGTAAAACTCCAACAATGTGCAATGATGACCATTAGTTGTGTTTGGACGCTGATAGCTGATTGCGTGTGAGAGATGTGCCACTGGCAGATCTGGATTTCGAGTTGTTGATTCTTTAATCTTTCGGGTCCGTAGTTTCACATGGTACCAGATGCCGTCATAAAATTAGAACCCATAAACACATTTTCCCACACGATAAAAAAAAAAGTTTGTAGACATAGTTGCATTACGAGGTGCCTACAATAAGTTTTATTTTTTTGTTGTTTGTTTGTTTGTTGTTTTTTGTACAGGCATTTAAAATTGTCGAAAACTCTTGAAAATAAAGTATGTTAGTGCTACACATCTTATGAGATGACTGACCAATTTTTATGACTTCAGATTCAAATGAACAGCTCCAGCAGGAATTGGAATGCACCCTACTAAAGCTTGATTATCACAGCTGGTGAATTTCAAAAATGCAATCTGGACGTGAGGACACTTTAGAAAAACGATATGCAATAATAAAATTATGTTTTTAACTTGGAAAAAATGCCACAGAAACGAATGGAATGCTTCAGACAGCTTTTGGACCATACTGCATGAATCGACCATCAGTTTTTGAGTGGCATAAGAGATTCAAGGAAAGAAGGGAGTTTGTGAGGGATGGTAAGAGGTGTGGGAGAACTAAGAAAGTCAGAGCACCAGAATTGATTAGCCAAATAAAGAATTTCATGGAAAATTCAGTATGTTATTGCTATACGTCTTATGAGATGACTGACCAATTTTTATGATTTCATATGAACAGTTTCAGCAGGAATTGGAATACACCCTACTAAAGCCTGAATATCACAGCTGGTGAATTTCAAAAATGCAATCTGGACAGGAAGCACTTTAGAGATAACAAACGACACTTGGATTCTTTGAAATAAACAGTAACTCAGTATCGCAAGACGATGACGTTGGTACTAGGAGAGTTACCGCTTATCAAGGCCCACATACCACTCAGGGATAGAGGTCAACGAGTGTAAGGTAGATGTTGAAACAACATCCTGATGATCGATAATGAGGGAACTTCAGTAGGATTTAATTATTTAAGAGGACGGCTCAGCAAGAACTTATTTGCATTAGACTTTAAAACGACCATGTTATGGTCAACTGGGAAGCAGCCCCACGGTATTATGTTCTAGAGATATGCAGTTCTAGAAAAAAAAAGTTGTCCATGGAATTTTCGTTTAGTTTTAGGGACAAATAGAGAGTGAGAGAAATTGCTGACAGTTGTTGTAGCTAGACAAGTGTTTATTGCGAATATTTTACAATCGTCATTGGCATAAATTAAAATTCAGCAGAGTGCATGTCATGAAAATAACGATATACCAGACATGGACTTGCAACGTCTTCTCTGTGAGAAAAAGGAAGTACGAAGGAGAAAATTCAGTTTTTCACCCTTTCAAAATAGGAAAGACTATTCTTAGTAACCGCTTCCTAAAAAAGTGGCCAAAAAATTCAAATACATAACAAATGTTATCAAATGCAAGATAAGCTACTCTTCTATCTGAAAAATATTATTAATGGTTTCACTCACTTTAAAACGTGTAATTGGTTCGAACATCATACAGTGTTTATCGATATATGTGGGAAAAAAACAAATAGCAGCACGATGGCAGCCTAAATATCTAACGTTTGGAAAATGAGTTAAAACTAAAAAAATATATAAAATATTCTCAGTAGCCTTTTACCAAATACGGCAACGGTACTCCATCAGGCAGGAAGTTCTAGGAAAGAAGATTTGTTCATGGAATCTGCGTTAAGATTTAGGTACAGATAGATAGAATGAGAAATTGTGGTTGTAGCTAGACGAGTGCTGCTGTGAAAGTTTGTCAGGATGAAACAATAGATTGAAGCTCAGGCGAGCACTTACCATGAAAATAACGATAAAGAATAGATATGCTGGCAACGTCTCTTTAGTGGGAAAGAGGTTGTAGGGGTGGGGGAGAAAAGGGCATTATCCATCAGGTTTCGAAGCCGATTTTTAACTCTGTCAAGGCAGGATAGGTAGTTTTGAGCAACCCCTGTTCAGATGTGGAAACAGTCCGCCATTTTATGGCGTATTTGGCTCTTATACTGCTAGAGTATGACGTCTATTTTTTCCGAAACTAAAAGCTGCAGAGCGGCGATTGGGGCCTCAAATAATTGGATTTTTTAATGGAGAGCTTTTATGGGTATTTAGCCGGTTAAAATAGTTTTTAAGGGTCGGAAATAGATCAAAATTGAGAAAATCGTTATGCATTTTGTACATTCATCTTAGTTAATTTTTAATTTTTTAACTACGTCATGTGCGTGTCACGTTGGAACAGTGGTAACATCAGCAGCTTTGAATTCAACGGTTTTGGTTTCAGTTTCGATTCTAGCTGATGTCATTCAAATACTTTTTTTTACTTTTAGTTTGGAAATCACAACTCCATAATAATACATACAAAATCTGGACAAATTAAAATATTACATTTAAATTTTTACAGCCGGGCAAAGTCGGGCAACCCCTCCTGCTAGTCTGATTTATAAAACTCACTATGTCTGTTTGTCTCCATATTTTCAAATTCTAGCTCCTCCGAAACTAATATCACAGTGCGGCGCCAGGGGTCTCAAATGATTGCATTTTTATGGACGTTCTTTTATAGGTCAATAGCCAATTAAAATAGTGTTTAAGGGTGAGGAATAGATAAAAATTGAGAAAATTGTCATACATTTTGTACATTCATCTTAGTTTATTTTTAACAGGCCACATGCGTGTCACGTAGATACATTGGTAACGTTACCAGATTTAAATTTTGCAGTTTTGTTTTTGGTTTCGATTCTAGCTACTGGTACCCAAATACATTTTTTTTTTACTTTAGAAATAACGATTCTATAATAATATATACGGATTTGGACAAACAAAAATATCATATTTAAGCGTATTTTAAGACCGGGCAAAGCCGGGCACACCCCTGTACCCGCAAGTATATAACTAAATGATTGTAGGGACGAATGTATTCGACATTATATTCAGATGTGTTGAAAAGGGAAATGACGCAATTTTTTTATTAATTTGCTTTTTATTTGGGTAATTTGTTCTGTTTTATTTATTTATTTATTTATTTATTTTTGCTAGTATTTTTTGCTTTTTTTTGTGCCTGGTTTTGCTTGTTTTTGTTTGTTTTATCTTGCTTTTTTTTTTGCTTGTTTTAGCTCGATTTGGGGGGGGGTTGCTAGTATTTTGGCTTGTTTTCCTTCCTTGTTTTTTATTTTTTTGCTTGAACTTTGCTTGTGTTTTTTGCTTTTTTCTTTGTTTTTTGCTTTTTTTGCTTGTGCTCCTTAGTTTATTTTGTGCTCGTTTTTTTTGCTTGTTTTTGCTTGTTTTAGCTTGTTTTTGTTTTGTTTTTGTATTTTCGCTTGCTTTTTGTTTGTTTTGCCTGTTTTTTGCTTGTTTTGTATATTTTTGCTTGTTTTTTCGTATTTTTTGCTTTTTTGCAATTTCTTTTTGCTTGTGTATTTTAGCTTGCATTTTTGGTAGTTGTTTTTCTTATTTTTACTATTTTTGCTAATTTTTTGCTTGATTTTGCGTTTGTGTTTTTTGCTTGTTTTTTTATGTTTTTTTATTGTTTTTTACTTGTTCTTACTTGTTTTTGCTTTTTTCTTGTGTGTTTTTTCTTGTATGTGTTTTTTTTGTTTTTTGCTTGTGTTTTTTGCTTCTTTTTGCTTGTTTTTTGCTGATTTTTTTCTTGTTTTCTTTTGTTTGTTTTTTGTTTGTGTTTTTAGCTTTTGTTTAGCTTGTTTTGTTTGTTTTTTTGCTTGTGTCTTTTATGTTATTCATAATTTTTTTTTCTGTTGGTTATTAATTTTTATGTTGTTTATTAATTTTTTATGTTGTTTATTAATTTTTTATGTTGTTTATTAATTTTTTATGTTGTTTATTAATTCCAATATATTTCTCTTTTCATTTCAAATGATTCAGTTAACTCGTGCCGAAAGTGTCGCCGATCCAGGCGCCGGTTGAATGTGAAGAAATTCTGTAAAAGAGACTACGGTAAGTTCTACCACAATCTTTGCGTTTTGATTAGATTCAAACAGCTAATCAGCGTTGTCTGGGCTAAAATATGTAACATATTTTTATTAGGACTTCCACATATCTCTATCCGTCTCTCTCTATTTATCTTTTTCTTTTACCCCGTTTTCTCCTCCTCTCTCTAATTTCTCTTTCTCCTCCCCCCATACCTCTCCTGCTAGAGACACATAGAATCCTAGAAAGATCGCCATTATTCAAATAATCATAGGAGCTATCATATTCATGGAAAAGAATTCTAAAAATTATCTTCAAATGTACCTGGTGAACCAAGTGCAAGAAAGATACAAACTTTTTATACGTTATGTAAAGGAGATAATAAAAACTTAGCAAATGATTTGTTCTAATTTGGAAATATAGCTTAATGGTAAAGCATTCGACTATAGATCAAATGGCCCCCTGCTCAAACCTGACAAGCAGCAAAATCCCACCCCTTCACAGTAGAGATCCCTAGATGTAAGAAAGTCTTCTACTCCAGTAGTTTCTTCCCCAGAACCGCTGGACTTTGGAATTCTCTTCCGAGTTCCTGCTTCCCAAACTGTATTGACAAGCAGAAGTTCAAGCGTAACGTGAACCGACATCTTGCTGGCCAACTCCCCACATAGTATCCATGTAGCTTATGTCCCTGATAATAGCCCCCTACAGCAAAGTGGCAATGTGTCTTGTTTGGGGTGAAATTGCAATAAAAAAGGGAATTCTGAAGTCCAGTAGTCTGAAGGAAGAAATTTAGAATAGAAGCTCTCCCGCATCAACAATTAAGGGGTGGGAATTTGCTTCTTGTCGGGTCATGAGTTCATCAGAGTACATTCGATTAAAGTACTTGTAAAACATGCACAGGGGTGCGATATTGCAGCGATGGGACAAGGGCTGGAGCTTAATCGATAGTGCAGGACCTATTAGAGACATTTTTGGGGCACTGTCCAAGAGTGAGAAACTAACTCCTAACTTTGATTGCGTATATTTCCAAACTATCTCGTTATGTCATTTACTCCATTAGTGAACAAAAACATAAATCGAATAATTTACCTTCGTCAAGTATGTTGTTTATGTTATAACATTCTTTTATACTAAAACATATTTGTTTTTATTTATTTAAAATTCCTTCTTGTTATTGTTTATATAATCTAGTCAAGTTAAATTCCTAGAACGTCATTTAACCATAATTGTCCTTGAATTGCATTTTTCTCTTTAAAACAAATCTAATTCAATCTACACGATTATAATAATAATAATAATAATAATAATAATAATAATAATAATAATAATCTTCTGGTTCAGATAATTCGGCAATAACCCGGGTGTGTTAATATGAAACATAACCTCTGTCCTTTTGTCGCAATGTTTCATAAGAACTTTAATAAACTTATCACGGGATAATCACGTTCACACACATATACTGAAGTCTATCTCTGTCCGTTTCTAACCTCAAGAGTCCATGCTTTTCTTTTCTTCCTACTCGTTGTAACGTCACCTCGCACATGGCTCAGCACAAATACGCACGAGTAACCCGACAAGCAGCAAAATCTCACGCCTTCATTGCATAAATCCCTAGATACCGGAAAGTCTTCTACTCTCATGGTTTCTACACTCGGACAAATAGATTTGGGAATTTTTATTCCGTTTTTCCTGCTTTGGTGACAGTACTATCATGCAGTTTAAATGTAATGTGAAAAGACATCTCGCTACTAAGCCCCCCCCCCCTCCAATCTTTTGTTAGATATGATCCCAAGTAGTAATCTATTACGATCAAGTTGCGAGACACCTTCTTTGGGATGAAAAAGGCAAAAGTATACAAAAAAAAAATGGTGCGGTGAAGTTTGTCGGGTTTGTAAAATATACTCCTTTGCCTACCGGAAGCGTGCGTCTCCCATTTCCGACTTTTCATGCAAAGTTACGTTCTCCATCTTCGTATTCCGCTTTCTGCTTCTCTCTCCTCATCACCATACAAACACACAATACTCTTACAAATACTCACGTTAGTTCTTTTTTAATGCAGTGAGCAATCCGAGTTTCAATTCTATCCAGTGCTACTTAATTCGTCTCCTACTTTCACCTCCTCCTACTTCCATCACCTTCTACTTCCACTACCTCCTACTCTCACCTCCTCCTACTTCCACTACCTCCTACTCTCACTTCCTCCTACTTCTACTACCTCCTACTCTCACCCCCTCCTACTTCCACAACCTCCTACTTCCACCACCTCCTACTTCTCTGTTTCATACCAGGCGTTACACAAAAGGGGCGCACTTGCGTATAAATACGTAGGATGCTTGTACGATTGCTTCACAATAAATTCCTCATTGCA
The DNA here is from genome assembly GCF_053919585.1 of Euprymna scolopes. Taxonomy (NCBI): domain Eukaryota; kingdom Metazoa; phylum Mollusca; class Cephalopoda; order Sepiida; family Sepiolidae; genus Euprymna; species Euprymna scolopes. Next base: position 1,980,850 of record NC_136494.1, on the reverse strand, counting down.
CAGTAACCCTTTCGGGGGGTTATCTATTGTTTCGTGAGACAGGAGACCGTATACGTCCAACGCAACACAATATATATAGAGAGATGATATTTCTATCTACCTATTTCCACCCACTTCCCAACAAAGTCAAATAGCAGCACTTGTTCTTACGTCAGAGGGTCGAAATCTTTATAAAGATTTACTTCACAAAATGTGGGTGGCATTCAACTTGAAAACCTTTGCAATAAAAAAACAAAACAAAGGTAAACATTAAGTGTTTTGAATTGACCTTCGCCAACAATGCCTTAATTATTTGTTGTCCGCTGAAAAGTAATCTGTTATATTATTCAAGACTCTCGCATTGCACGAAGCCTGTTAGTGTGACACAGTTTCATTTCATCTGTCATTCATGTGGATTTGCTGGGGTTTTTTTTTCAAAATATATTCATCAGAGCCGCGTCCAAGGACAAAACCATTTATGTGACACTCTATCTTGCTTGCTACGTTTCTCGCAATCTCTTTATAAGGTTCAAGTCAAATACACACACAGCGATATATATATATATATATATATATATATATATATATATATATATATATATGAGCTATATGAGCAAACAGTTATATATATATATATATATGAGCAAACAGTTATATATATGAGCAAACAGTTATATATATATATATGAGCAAACAGTTATATATATGAGCAAACAGTTATATATATATATGTATATATATATATATATATATATATATATATATGAGCAAACACTTTGAAATGAGTTAAAAACATATTTAATCTGAAAAGGAAACACTAGATAAATGGATAGTCCTTAATCTGCGGAGTTTCGAAGAGATACTCTCCTTCTCATCAGAGCGTAGGAATTAGCAAAATGATCGGGTTTTGCATGCAGAAGTATTTGATGAAACAACAAGTAAGTCAAAGATCTTACTTGAAAACAAAAATAGTGAAGCAGAGGGAATATGGTGAAGAAAAGGGTAATTACACACGAATGGATAGTCTGGTGAAAGATAAAAAATCCAGTGACGGTAAATCAAAATGTAAAACTTCAAAAAAGTTAAAAGAATTTCCATTTGTACAAGCTCTATTTTCTATTTGGTTTTATCGAGCTTTTACATCTGGTTGAGATAATATTATAAATATTAATTCTTTAATATTTATAATATACTTTAATTTTACCATCTTGGATTATTTTGGTAAATTTAATTGTAATTTTATTATATATATATATATATATATATATATATATATATATATATATATATATATATATATATATATATATATATACTCGGGTTTTTTTATATTCAAAAGTAATGGACTAATGAATTCAACGAGGTTGTTAGATAGTGCTCAATAAAAAGAGCTGATAATACTTGTTTATTGTTATATAAACATGCTCACATCCCGCTGCTACAAATAGCCACTTGTTTCAATCAAACAACAGATATCATCAGGCAGCGACTTGACTATTCAAAAGTTCAATGAATATATGTTGTTTGATTGAAACAAGTGGCTATTTGTAGCAGCGGGATGTGAGCATGTTTATATAACAATAAACAAGTATATATATATATATATATATATATATATATATATATATATATATATATATATATATATATATAAGAAGAAAAAAAATTAAAACTGTAAAGTAAAATTTACAATCAAAATGTATTGTTCGACTGAATACTCCAAAAACAATTTACAAAATCCTTAGTCCGCGGAGTTTCAAAGGATGCTATTTTTACTATTCTTCTTATCAGAGGACAGAAAGAATATCTTTTGCTGATTTTTTTATCCTCTAATGAGAAGAACAGCAAGAAAAGCAGGCTTTGAAACTCCACGGAATAAGGATTTTGTAAATTGTTGTTTTTTTTTTTTTTTTAGTGTTCAGTCGAACAATAACTTTTGATTGTAAATTTCAGCTTACAGTTTTAATTTTTTTCTCTTATAATAAGCTCTACTCTCTATTGCGTATTGAGCTTTTTTATTCGGTTGAGATTAAATTATCTATATATAAATACTGCTATTTATATTAGATTGAAGTTTACCATTGTCTACATCAGGTAAACACTACATCCTTTTTATTTCATTACTATATATATATATATATATATATATATATATATATATATATATATATATATATATATATATATATATATACACTTACAGGCCGCCTGGTGTTGTCCGGTCGTAAGATACGCATAAACGTTTTATTTTAATTCACATTGAAACGGAGCCATGTGCATGCATTATGTTTTTTTCTAAACAATTTATTTCTTGTAAATAAAAAAGTACTCGAGATGAAATCAAAATCAAAAGACAGTGTCAAGTACGATAACAATTAGGCCAGCTTCACACGATCTTTAAAAACTGTTTTTAGACCTACTTATTCTTAACATAAGGAATCTGTCACGTGAACCATTCAAGCATGCACATTTGTATAAAACTTGCCAAATGGATAAAAATCAAATCAACCCCACGTACTAATATTTCAATTTTGACTCCTTAGCAGCCCTTTTTTCCCGAAATCAAAACCGATTAAAAATATTTCACTCCGTCTGAATACCCTACATACCTATTTTAAAATCTTTAGATCAAAACTCTATTTGGTATATAGGTTAAAAAGTGTGTTCACGAACACATTCTCAATTTTAACAAGTAACGCCACAGTTCACAAGAACCGTAAAAGGCTTATATGCTTATTATGTGCTGCGACGTTGCTTAGCTGTGGAAATAATTGTATCATCTCTAACGCACATATATATATATATATATATATATATATATATATATATATATATATATATATATATATATATATATATATATATATATGCGTGTTTGTATGTATATATATGTACACATATAAATATGCATATATATTCGCATGTTTATGTATATATATATATATATATATATATATATATATTTGTATATATATATATATATATATATATATATGTATATATAGTAATCAACATTCAATGCGGTTTCGTTGTATTACAACTTATCAGCGCGGCTACAGTAGCACCTTTTCCTTTAACGATCGCATTGATAGTCGACAATGCAAATGACCTCAATAAATATCCATTTAAATAAACATTCGCCCACGTCTTTTACAGTGCTCGAGCTGCTTTATTTACGAACAAACAGCGATCTTCGCTTTATGACCAAATAAGTAGCCGGTGTGATGCATTTACAACAGTGCTCTACCCAAAAAGGGGGGGGGCTTATTTAATATAGTCATCCATACCCAGTACTATTTTGTTAACTCATCAGATCGGTTAGACTAGCACCTTTCCTTAGTTGGGGATTGGAACGAAAACCATCGCGCTGATAGTCGGCAATTATACAAATTAAATTAAATTCATATGCACTATTATAAAATAAAACAACAATATAAAGATATTTCAATGTGATTAGCTAGTTGTTTAGTCCACGTGATGTAATCCAAGCCATCTAAAACTACTGGGATGACATAAATAAACTTTTATTTTAACAGTTATCAGCACTCTTACTGATTTTAGAATGATGTGTTATTGGAAAGCCGCCTAACCCAGCCCAAATCAGTGTTTCAGTGTCGTCTAGTGATCACTGGAGAAAGTCAGTTTATGCCTTAAATAAATAAATCAGGTGATCTCTTTGATGGATGTACTGTGAATAGCCATGTCGAGGTTAAACTGTGGTTTAGCTGTAGCCATACATTCTGTTTTCTCTTGGTTTATTTCTAATTCTTTCTCTTTTGCATTCTTTGCTAATACATTGGCTAAATCTTGAAGTTTTATGTGCGCATTCGTTAACAAAGTGATGCCATCAAGAGAGGGTTTGTCAATCTATAGAAAAACCGCTTTGGCAAGTCTCTTCTGTCTTAAGCATGACAGCAGCTAATGCAATACAAAACATGATTGCTTGACGCCATTTTTTATGTTTACGGAGCGGCTTAACCCAAATTTTTATAAAAGCCTATGATTCATCAAAAAGTGAATTTAGAATATTAATGTACATTTTGTTGAGAGGGGTTTTGTCTAAAATTGACTAAAGTTTGTCTAATTTGATACGATCGAAAGCTTGTGTAAAATCGATAAAAATGGTTTATAATGGTTTATTAAACTCGATTGATTTTTCAATTTATTGGTTAAGTGCAAAAATCTGTTCGATTGTGTCCTTTCCAGGTTGATATACCGCTTGGGAATCGAGGAGACACTTGTGATTCTGTTGCCAATGATAGTCATAAAGAGT
>NC_136494.1:1969098-1971598 GCF_053919585.1 Euprymna scolopes | reverse complement strand
CAAGCAAACATGATGACTGAAATCTTTTTTTGTTTTAAAAATGGCGCAATTTTTGAAATGATAACGAGTCTATAAAGCCAGCTAGTGTTGTATAATTCATGAGACTGGATGGATCGCTGGTCGTGATTTATCCGTACAATTTTAAATGCCTACACAATCAGACGTAAACAAAAAAGTTTCTTGAATTTTTATAACAAGTAATGACAAGGATTAGAAAAATTGTTTATTCAGACAGCAAGGTGGGGTTTCAGTGTAGAGCGGTGGTGTGTGCAAAATCGCCGAGATATAATGTGTCCGCTTTTTTGCCCTGGTCGCTTCTTCTCCCCAGTTGTCTTTCTTTTTATTCGGACGAATGACATCAGAACATTCCTCTACGCTTGTTTTTGTTTATTGTCTGAAATGTCGGTCAGTCCCAGCTGACCAAATCCCCGGGAATTCTGTGTTCCCCCATCTTGAATTTCTTTGACGTCATTGCCGGCGCACCTCGATCTAAGAGCGCTGCCCTGACCGACTTTTCCTGATCTTTCTGGGTCCTGCTTCTATTGACGTCATCATTGCAAGCCAAAATAGCTGATTGTCCTCTCCAGAATTACCTCTGCCATTAGCAACTTTACCCCCCTCTGGGAATAAATAATTCTTTTTGAATAGCGGGCGACTTTGGTTATTATTCCAGTAATATTTGATAGCGTGTGTGTTATTTTTTGCATTTTTTTTCTTCCGAGTGACTGTCTTTTAATTGGTATGACCTTCCATTTCCTGTAATAAATGATTTTACCAAATATTCTCCATAAGTTTTTGTTTCGGTTTCGATTATAACTGATGGCACCTAAGTCATCTATTTTTTATAAATAATTTTCCCAAGAATTCTTTATAAGTTTTGCTTTCGGTTTCAATTATAGCTAAAGGAACTATATATATATATATATATATATATATATATATATATATATATATATATATATATATATACTAGCAAAAGTATCCGTCGTTGACTGGGTTCAAAAACAGCATACAGAAAATGGACTCTGATTTATGAAAGTATGATAGGTTATGAAAAGGAAGGGTTGTAAAGAGATAGCTTCGAATTTGAAGGTATCAAAACCAAAGCAAAATATGATGAAAGTAAAAATAAAATAGATAAACCCCATAATTTATTATATCATACCTGTTCACACTGAAACACTTATCACAATATTCTGTGGATTTATATTAAAAAACCTTGTTAAACTTTGTGACATATTTCCATTCTATGGAGGTCAGGTGCGAACGAACACCCAATACTTTTATTATACCATATTTCTTCAAACTAAAACATAATTATCAAAGTATACTTACGCAGATAGATACGAAAAGTCTTTATCAAAGTTTGTGCCTATTTCCATTCTATGGAGGCCAGGCGCAAACACAGACCCCACAATTTTATTATGCCATCCCTATTTGAGTTAAAATATACTTATCAAAGTATTCTTATGTACATCTATATCAAAAACGCGTGTAAACGTTTTTTTTTAATTTTTAAGTATTTTATTTCCATACTTTGTGGACCAGGCGCGTACGCAGACCCCACAAGTTTAATGAATCATCGTTATGCCAGATCAAACATACCCATTCCTGTGTCTCGATACATCTTCTATCATTATATGAGATCAGTTTTCTATAATAGTCAACCACAGAGGAGCCTATTCGTGACCAGACACACACACAGATGTTCAGCTTTATATATATATATATATATTTATATATATATATATATATATATATATATATATATATATATATATATACTTTTTCTTCATGAGTTTTGGTTTCGGTTTCGATTCCAGCTGATGCATCCAAGTCACATTGATATTTTTTTTTTTTACAGTTTCATATGTAAGAATCGATAAAAAAAAAATTGACTCTCTGATAAGATAATACGAAATCTGCATGGATTAAAATATAATATTTAAGCGGATTTTACGACGAAGGTAGCTTAGATTAATACTTTTGCAGTTTTAACAAAAGAGCTACAATATTATCAGAAGCATCTTTATTTACGCTAAACATCCACATAAGGCTAATATCAATATATTACATATGAAAGGTTCAGCTGTGAAATTTTCGCAGTTCCCGCTAGTTTGTTTTAAGATACAAAATAATTATCTTTTAATTATTAATGTTTTTCTATTTCTTTTACTTTCAGTGGTTGTAGTCCACGTGTTGTCTCGCGAGAGTGACAACGACAACTGGGTGAAGTTCACGGTGAACGTCATGTCCATTTACAAGCGTAAGCAGATGCATATCCGACGCGGCGCGTCCTACTTGTGGGTCTCGCGGAATGACCTGTCGTGCAAGTGCCCCAAGATCCGCGTTGGGCGCCGCTACCTGGTGGTCGGGAAGACAGGCCGCCAGCCAAACCAATCCGGGTACATGGTCAACCGGCGTAGCATCGTTCTTCGCTGGAACGACGAATGGCAACAGAGGATCCGAAAGTACATAAAGCTTGAGAAACGAGGAAAAT
>NC_136494.1:1876598-1966598 GCF_053919585.1 Euprymna scolopes | reverse complement strand
ATTACTTATATTTTTATTAGTGAAGGTCGGAATAAATTACAAAACTTGACATAACAATTACATGAATTATTCTGCGCTACGAAACGTGTGCTGTAAAGAATTGAACACTTCAACATACTTTAAGAAATAAACGGTAAGATGGACAGCATGTTGTAATTTAGAATATTGACTTCTGTCACTTTCGTGTATATATATATATATATATATTAACAAACTTTTTTACAAACAAACATATCCGGAGTTAATCGTTGGTTGAAAACGTTTTGAAAAGATGAGTCAAATTAACACTTAAGAGCAAATACTCAGAGATATTCGAGTAAAAAATAGAGGGAAAAGGGGAAAGAAAGCTTAATGAGAATCCGTATAAAAATTAAATGTATATACAATAATATAAAATAAAATTTATGTACAATTTGTATGAAAATAAAATATGCGTACAATAATAAAAAAATGAAATATGAAGGGTGCATGAGAACGATTAATATATATACCTCCAGGCAGGTTCAATGATCTAATTAATTCCATTTGTCAGCAAAGAATTCAAAATTATTCCAAAATCTTGAAATTATTTTGAGATTCAGATGCAAAACTCTAAAACATTTTCTTGCCACTGGCACAAGCTGGATTTTTAAGTAAATGCTGGTCAATAGCAGATTCCAAAGCAGAAGGGCGTAAACGACGTGACGCCTAGTATAATTTCTGCCGGTATAGTGTGGTTGATGCGTGTCTGCAAATTAAAGGCGGTTCGACCCAGATAGCCAGCAGTGCACTGGCAATTAAATTCATAAATAACATTACTCTACGTGATATGGGGTAGACCGTCTTTCATAACTGTTGTGTCTGTATCAATAACAACACGAACGCAGAAAGTAAAGGTAAAACAAATATATTAAGACGAAAATAAAATACATATTTACAAAGGTGCAGTTGTACTGCAGTTGGAAGATTGTCCGGCAGAGGGCGTGTTAAAGTCTTTCATGGAGCAACCGGCACATGTGTCTTGCCTATCCGGCGTTCGAACACAGCTCCCCGGTTTTGCTGACTTGATATGTTTATCTATATCTTTTCACCCACGTATGCTAATTAGTGGGCGTCTCCACAACAATAACTAAGGGGAATTCAGACGGGAAACAATTAATGGCAGTCTTAATAATACGCAAACACTAACCAGTAACTCCAATCCAAGCTAGTTTTAAATAAACAGGACACTTGGACGGACCCAAGTCTATAGGAGAATTATATTTTTTTATCCTGATTATTAATAATTACATTTTCCGGATAACCATTCTGAATGGAAATGTTTTTAACAATATTCAATTCGTGTTAAAGTTTGTTGGAAGAAAAAATTCTACGAGCTCTATACACTAATGTCTTAATAAGCTCTATGTTTCTAGAGGTAGGCAAAAATGAACGCCAATCCATATAAAGACCGATGAAAGTCGGTTTGTGATAAACTGTAGTAGGAAAAGAATTCTTACAAAACATCTAGGAAAGGTAAGCAACCTTCATTCTCTTTCTCCATAGTAAATGATAATGATGTGTTAAGAAAATTGAGAATATCGAAGAAAATTCTTACATCAATCTCGAAATCAAAGGCTGCACAAGTGTCGTCGACGTATCTAAATGATATTGGGGGATTCAATGTATTACTAAGCAGTGTTGACTCATAGAATCCTACAAAAATATCTGCTAATGTAGGATTCAGGGGATTCCCATCCTACCCCGTCGATCTGGCTGTATATAACGTTATCAAAGCAAAGTTCCACTGACCAACAAGTATATTCTTGGGGAAAGGTGGGAGAGTTAGATTGCTATTATAATGTGAGTCGGCACAAACACCAATGGTCTCCTGTAGCGGGATATTGGTAAATTGGCTGGAAACGCCATATGAACACATAAAGTTGTTCGCAGAACTAGGTTGCAATTTATGTAAATATTCAACCAATCTGAATGAATCGGTAATGCAATATTTAGCGTATATGTGTATTTATATTTGATTCGTCTTTTGAATCTTTCAAACCAACCATTAACTCCTGATAAGTTTGTTGGTGACATAGGCACCTACGGTTCGTCCTTATATTATTTTCAAAACGTTATACAGTTTTTGTACCATTAGAAATATATATATATATATATATATATATATATATATATATATATATATATAACCCTATTATAGAATAATCGAGCCTTCTATTGGATTTCTTTCAGACAAACAAAACTAACAAATTTATATATACATATATTTATATATACTAGTATATATATACTAGTATATATATACTAGTATATATATACTAGTATATATACTAGTATATATATACTAGTATATATATACTAGTATATATACTAGTATATATATATACTTGTATATATATATATATATATATTAATTGAATAAGTTCAGATGTATTGAACAACCTAAAAACATCAATATTTTTACAAAAGTGTTCAATACATATATAGAGCCATTATAAGTAAAATTATATAAATTCCAGGAAAACCCTACGTGGATTAATCAACGTTCTGACGAAAACTTGACGTGACTAGTAGCATCATTAATCCGCGGATTTTTATCATATAAATATATATATATATATATATATATATATATATATATATATATATATATATATATTAAGAGAGCGAGAGATAGATAGATAGATAGATAGATATTGTATCAGTAAAGTATATATATATATATATATATATATATATATATATATATATATATATATATATATATATATATATACAGAGAAATCACCATCTACCTCTGAACCACTAGCAGTGGGCATACAAGCCTGCTGAAGGAGAAGGGGTATCAGAACTGGTTTCACAAGCGCTCTTTAAGCCTCTTTAGTTATATTCGTTGTTTTATCAATATATGTTGATGGAAAAATTGTATAAATTCGATTTTAACACTAAAAGCTTAGTAAAGGAAATGTAATTGCGCATGTGCGATGAACAACTTCCGTCAAACGTGGACTCAATTTTCAAAACTTGGATTCTTCATCAAATATATAATTTATTGAATAAATGCTGAAAATATCATTAAAATTTGATAATTCTCTGATTCATGGAGATTTTTTTTTTAATTTTTGGTTTGTTAAGAAAAAGTAGCTCTCTAGATTTGGAGGGTTAGGTATGAACCCTTGAAATAATTTATTATTAATGTTGCGCTTATTAATACGTGTTGTTTTGTCGCACTGATCCAATCATTATGGATCCGAACATAAATGAAATAGCCGTTCGCCGATTTTTTATCACTAGCCCAATTGGCACAGGACAGGGCTACGCTGGAAAGGCACGCAAGCTAATACGGGTCACGTGCTTCGACTATCGCCGAAAACTTGTTTGAGTTTTTCCTCCCAGACTGGTATCGACGTGCCACGCATCAAAACTACTTGTGCTTTTCGATAAAAAAAAGAACATAATTAAAAGAAATGAAACAGATATTAATAATAACAATTAATATAGCCGTCATTTTACCTACTTACGCACCTACCTACGGCACGTTGTACATTGGAACCATCTAAAATAATAAGATGGTACAATTTGTATATATATATAATAATACTTACAGGTTTCCCTGGCGTTGTCTTGGAATGAATGAAGAACCCAATATACTATTGCTCCCACTCCTCAAGCCAATATTAACAGTTTTATTCTTTTTTTATGTCTATAATTTTTCATTTTCAAGTAATAAATAAAATAAAATAAAATAAAATGTCGTTTTTTTTTCTGTGTATGCCAATGCACGTTCTGCTTTTTCACCGTTAATAGTGTTTTGTCGGAATCTGTTACTTTCTTAATATTTCGCAATGAACTTTTTTTACCACTGAGATAGCAATATATATCCCGGAAAGGGATATATTTGTTTCAAGCAGCTTATTAATATTGTTGTATTTCTGTTATGTTCAAAACAATGACGACACACTGATATATGAAAATATAACAATATATTTTTAATGTCGGTGACGGTTATGGATGATTGGTTGTTACGAAGGAGATGCACGCGTGGGAATTCAATGGGTTGATTCTTCTCAGCCCAATTTGTCAACCAATCAAAAATATTTTTTTACATAATCTTTTGTGATTACCTGAGACTCCCCTTTGGAGTGATATTGTTGCCGTAGCCAGCCACATCCCAAGGGCATTTTATTCAGCCATTGTCGTTTCACTGAATTGATCTGACTTTGATTACACCTGTGCAACCTTTCACCGAAAATAATATTTCAAACATCATCCTTTTTGATAATTGATCAAGTTTTTTGCTTCACACAGCAGGTGCCTATACCAAGTTCATAATTTGTTTATTCAGTTGATGATTATTTTGGTACATTCGATAATTATTTTGTTGTTGCTTACGTTTGTTGCCATGTGTTCGCTTTTGTCAGAATGATTTCTTGGTACACACGGCCGAGGTATTAAACAAGATGTCAGGTTCATAACTTTTTTTTTCAAATTAACTTTTGGTACATTTGATCAATCTTTTGTTGTTTCTTAAATTTGTCAACAGATGTACGCTTTTGTCTAAGTTATTTCTCGGTACACACAGCCGAGGTATCTAAAACTTATATCTTTTAATTAAAGTATTAATTTAATTAAGTTGGATGTTGTCTGGAGCCATAAAAAAGTAAATAGATATTAATTTTCTATTATATAAAGGGCAGTTGATAATTTCTCGGTACACAGGTCCTAGGTATTAATCAAAATGTCAGGTTCATAATTTTTTTTTCGTAGCACTTCTTGTGAAGCCAAATCTGGGTCTCTTTAAACTTGTGGGCCGGCGCCGAGTCCGGCTGCCACACTCAGGTTCTGCCAGCGGCCACCTGATTGCACCAGGGGATCACCACACTCTTCAGCACATCCAGTTACACTTTGGTGTTGACTTTTAAGCCGACTTCGAAGATGTAAGGTGGCATGATGTGGTCCTCACTTGAAACTACACCGAGGACCATAACCGTGGCCGGAAACTTTGTTTTAATCGCCCTGGACATTTCCTTGTTATTCGTGGCAATCCAGCGATGCATTTTGAGGGTATTGGCAATGGTCATGTCATAACTTGGATCAGTAGAGAGCATGAGTTGTACAGCGGCGCATCTCCGATCTCGCTCGTTGAACATTGTGTCACTTTCAGACATGATAGCAGGCTCCTATTGCTCATGGGGTTTGTACACAACTAGTAGATGGTCTGCAACAAAAAAAGAAACCCGAGTTTCTATCAAATGAAAATGGAATCATGTCTTTTCTAAGGCGACAATTTCATCGTTTCTCTCCGTATCTAAAGCTACGGAGCGAAACGATGAAATTGTTGGTGACGGTTCTGGGTGGTGGTTGTTGGTAGTGAGATGTATGCAGCAGAATAGGACGAGTTAACTTCTGACCGTAATTGTAAACTAACAACGATATTCTTATAGTTGTTATTATATAATTATTTCTGACCATCTGAAACACCTTTGTGGAACAAGATTGCCACTGTAGACACACGTCAAGAGCGTTTTTTTTTTTCGATCATTGTTGTTTCACTGGAGTGACCTGACTTTGATTACACCTGTGTAACCAGTAGTTTAAGAGTTTATCGGTTAAATATTTACGCATACATCAACTGTTTCATTTATATAGATTTATAGATTTAATAACAATAACTTAAAACATTTTGTTGTAATTTGTTTTAAAAGTTATTAAAAAATTGTTTCAAGTTATCAAAAACAGAAAATAAATTAGATATTTTTCAGATTTAATAAGGTGTTGACAACACATAATGGCATTTACGAAAGAAAATTCAGTTTTAACTTCAGCTTAATGTATTAATGGAAACGTATATTATCGCTATTATTAACAAAACAGTGTGCAAGTGCCGTTTTATTTTAAGTTTAAATTGTATCTTTGACGATCTATTGGCATAAGGTATCTCCTAATTAATTTTATATTATTGTTGTGCTTTTGCAAAATGCTTATTAAATGACGTTACACTGATATATGAAAATACAACAATATATAAAGATTTTGTTTCTTAGAAGCGCTGATTGAGTTTGAATAAAATAAAACACGTATTATATACGTTTGAAGCCAAAACAACACATTATTACAAAATAAACTGACATTTATTTTGTTTGAAATTTATATTGAAATTCATAATTAATTCAGTTTATTTTGTAATAATGCATTGTTTTGGCATCAAACGTATATGATACGTATTTTATTTTATAACAATCTATATTTATGGATGGCTGGTTCTTTATATTTATATTCCCTTTCGTTTCTTATTATATAACAATTTATTGACCACTGTCAATGCCTCTTTGGGACGATATCATCACTGTAGGGCACATCCCAATGACGTTTTTGATTACCGAAAAATGACCTGTCAAACATCATACTTTTAACTTTTCTTTTTGACAATTGATCAAGTGAAAAATTTCCCCCACTCTTTATCTGCGCCTAAATCAAAACGTGGATTCCATGAACAAAGCTTCTTTCTTAGAACTGCACGCCTGTGGAACTCTGTTCCGTCTTCCTGCTTCCCACCTGACTACAACTTGGATGTCTTCAAGTCCAACGTTAACAAATTCCTAATGAACCGCCCCCTTAAGTAAACACTTCATCAAATCTCCACACTAACGTAATGTACTTGCAATAAGCCTTATCCCTGAGTGGCTTCCGGGCCTTGATAAGTGGTGACCACTGTGTAAAAAAAAAGTTTTTTTCTTCTTCACAACAGATATGTCAGGTCAATAACTTCTATTCAAATGACGTTTTGGTGCATTTGATAATTATTTTATTGTTTCTTGCATTTGGCCAGGTGCATGCTTTTTCAAAATGATTTTTTGGTACACTCAGACTAGGTATTATACAAGATGTCAGGTTCATAATTTTTATTCAAATGAATATTTGGTACATTTGATAATTATTTTATTGTTTCAGGTGTACGCTTATATCGCAATAGTTTCTCTGCAGACACGGTCTAGATATTCAATATTAATCGAATAATGTAATCTAGCAAGTCGCCTTAATGGACGATTGTCGTAGTTGTAGCTAGTAATGTGCTTACGCTTTAGGCTTTCAGCATATCTTTCCATTACGAAACGGTGTGTCTGTATACTGGGGGAGGGGTTCTGTATGACATCGACAAACGGGATAAATATCACTATTGCCTGTTTGCCCAGACAAGGGTAGGACATACCTTTTTGGTCGGAATCATCGTTGTAATGTTCTAGACGCGCTTCTAAAAAGGTAAGTCATTTTCTACTCCGACAACTCAGACAACCAAATTGTTTTTCCATATTGAAATTTATTCCTATTGCGACTTATTAGTCATTGCGTTGCACGCCATTCTCTTGAATTACATTTTACTGTATCTCCAGCTGAATGCTTCCATAGCTGAACGATTCCCAACCAGCTGCGACCAGCTGCGAACTTGCCTGCCCTTTCTATTCGTTCCAACTCATTTGTTCAAGACTCCCTTAACTTCTAATTCTACCTATATATAAATTCCAAATAATCCTTTGTGCTTACATCATTCGACTACTCAAAAACCTAACAGGTGACTTATCAGTCACGTTTTCTCTGACCTAATTATATTGTTTTCATACCTAGGTTTTAAAACCTATTTTGTTAATGTCCATCACATTCTGTTCTATTAAAACATATCTATTTTTATTTATCTAAATTCTCTTCTTGTTATTGTTTATAGAATCTAGTCAAGTTAAATTTCTAAAATGTCATTTAACCATATTTGTCTTTGAATTGCATTTTTCTCTTTAAAACAAAATCTAATTTAATCAACACGAAAAAAAAAAAAAAATAATAATAATAATAATAATAATAATAATAATAATAATAATAATAATGATCAGATAATTCGGCGATACCTCGGGTGTGCTAATATGTAACATTTCGAATCTCTTACATGTTGCTACCACCATCCGTATTTATGGTTTACACCGGGCAATCAGATTTTTTTAGGAGAAACTTTATAATCATTACATCGGATTGTTCTCATAATAAAAAAGGTCCATAAAAACAAAAATATGAACGTTAAAAAATTAAAAAATATTTTGCCTCAATAATTACAAGAAACATTGTCAACCATCGAAAGACAAGAACAATAACACTTTACCTGAGAACTTCACTGCGTAACATTCACAGGCAAAATGAATTTGAGCAAATACCTAGAAGACATTGCCAAGTCTGTTGCAAATAAAGCGGGCTCCAACTACTGTGATACAAAACTACCTACACCTGAGAGTATCCTATACTATTACAAAGCCGTCATTCGTCCATGCATGGAGTATTGTTGTCATATCTAGGCTGATGCATCTACCACAAGTTTCGCTGTCTTTTTGACATGGTTAAAAATAGTCTCAAACGTAAGAGTTCACGCACTATCATCCATGCTCCACCTCTGTCCAATGAACGCAATGTTGCACCCTGGTGTCTGTTTTAGCAGTCATTTATTGGGATGTGTCCCGACAAACTAGTAGCACTTATGCCTCCTCGACACAAATATCCCCGATTTACATAACAAGCAGCAAAATCCCACCTCTTCACTGCAGAAGTTTGTTAGATGCTGGAAAGCCTTCTAGTCTAATATTTTTTTTCAACTCGAAACGCTAGACTTTGGAATTCCGTCCTGTTTCCTGACTTTACCAGCATGCAGAAATTTCAATATAACGTGAACAGACATCTCACTGTTTGCTGCCTTTGACCTTCGCCATGGAGTTTATCTCAACAGCTCTAGGTAACTTAACTCCAATTGACAGCACACTTAGAAGTCGCCATGTTTTTATAACACGTTTTAAACTATACTCGTCTCCAGACGAGTGCAAGTAAGGTCGGCTATAAGGCTTTTAAATGCGAGTTCTAGATGCCCTTGCAAATGACTCTATCATTGTGCCACAAATCATCCATATGTAGGAATTGTCTACGAATTGTTCTTGTAGTCAATTCATATCATGTTTATGCTCTCTTTTATTCCTTTATTTGTCCTTGTAGACATGACCCAAAATAGTAGCCCCTTACGTTCAAGTAGTTATATGCTTTGTTTGTGTATGCAAATAAAATTAAGTTGGTTGTTTTGTTTTACGGCATATCAACCTTTTTCAGGTTATTTAATGCCGAATCTAGTTATTTTGAGGAACGATTTTTAATGGAGTATATTTGTTTGTTTTTTTAAGTCGGATTCTATTTAACCCATAGTTGGGACCCTAACAGGTGCTACCACTCCGGGTCAGAGTAGACCTAGGAGCAATGGCAATTAAAGGGTGGCTCCACACTCCCCAAGACCCGCAAGATGGGGCCTCACCATCGGATATAGTTTTAGGTTATATCCAGGACCCAAACAAAATTAAGGCAAATTATGAAAAATGCTCTGGCAGAGCCATACCTCAAACTCTGAGGTACTGGAAAGTGCCAAAAATGACAAGTGTTGAGGCCACTATTATCCGCCACTGCCTCCGCTGGACAGACCAGGTCCACAGAATGAAAAATTCAAGGCTT
Source organism: Euprymna scolopes (assembly GCF_053919585.1). Taxonomy (NCBI): domain Eukaryota; kingdom Metazoa; phylum Mollusca; class Cephalopoda; order Sepiida; family Sepiolidae; genus Euprymna; species Euprymna scolopes. Next base: position 1,957,094 of record NC_136494.1, on the reverse strand, counting down.
CCCAAGAGAATGATGCACGGAGAACTGGCAAAAGGAACCAGACCACGAGGTGCACCAAAAATGTGCTACAAAGACCAGCTGAAGCGCACTCTGGCAGCAACTGACATCGATCACTCCTCGTGGGAAGAGGCTGCCAGGGACAGAAGGCGTGGAGGAATGTTGTACACCGTGGCAGTGCTTACTTTGAGGAGGAAAGGAGAAGAAGGGAAGAGGCTGGGAGAAGAAGGAGAAGGGAGCGAGAGCAAACCTATCCCCCTACCCTCCCCTGTGAGCACTGTCCGCGGCTCTTCCGCCATAGAATCGGACTGTACAGCCATGTATCACATAAGCACCCACCCACCTGACGACAGGACCCAATGCTCGGATACGAGTAGGAGTCGACGACGACGACGACGACGACGATGCATTGTTTAGAATTTAAAAAAAAAAGCGTAACAAAAAACATTTCTTAAGTAAATTGTTTTCGCTCCATAAAACAAAACTAAAATTTAACAATTATATTTCAGGTAAGAACATATTTAAAACAACAAAATCTGTATGCTTAACCATTCATTGTATGCTTAAACAAGCACTGTAAATTACATTTTTAATATATAAGTAGGGCTATCAAATTAAATTGTAAAATTTGACTAATTTACATATTCTGATGATGGCCATCTTGAATTTATAATGAGGTTGACATATCATTGATGGCAAATCGTAAATTTCCTGTGCAGATATTAGACAATTACTGAATGAAGATTTGTGTTAGTTTGTTTTATATCGTAAAGAAAATCAATACAAATGTATTATCGTCTGTTATTAGATTACATCGACCGAAACGTTGTGAAAATAACACCCAAGTTGCGAACAGTAGTCCAACAAACCCCAATAATAAAAATCTGTTTTCTTACTGGAAAAATAATTATCAGCTAAATACTGTTCACATCAATCAAACGAACGTCACTTGAAGTATTTTTGTAAACGTTTTTCAATCAACTAAATAATAGAATTCGATTTTGGAACAATTCATTTTAAAATACATTTTTGAATACGTGATTTTTTTACTTTATCCGTGTCGGATTCCTCACCAATCACCATTTTTGCTAATTGGATGATCTCTTTTTTTAAATGTGTGCGATAGGTGATAACGTACGTACGAACATGACATTTCTTTGTATATTATATTTTATTTATCAGTAGAATATTTTTGAAGGGTTTGTTAAAAAAAAGTCTATCACTCGTAAACAGGGTCCAAAAGAGAGTCAGCAACCTAATAGGTTCTACACTGTCAGCTAGGCTTCAACCACTGTCCCATCGACGAAATGTTGTATCTTTCTGCATGTTTTACAAGTACTTTAATGGTAGGTGCTCTGACGAACTACAATCCCTTGTACCCTCTTCATCGTAGATACCTTCGACAAACCCAACAAGCAGCAAAATCCCACCCCTAGAGTTCAATTTTGGAACAATTCATTTTAAAAAGAAAAAGTTTTGATTTTTTTTTTTTTTTTTTTACTTTACTAGCACTGGATTAATCATCATCACCATCTTTGCTAATTGGATGATCTCATTTTTTTTTTTAAATGTGTGCGAAAGCTGATAAGGTATTAAGAACCTAATGTTTTTTAGCATATCATATTATATTTATCAGTAAAATAAAAGTATTTAAAGTGTTTGTTAAATAAGGTTGGTTGATTGTTTTACGGCATATCAACCCTTTTCAGGTTATTTAATGTTAAATCCAAAGATTTTGAAGAAAAAAATTTTGTAATAGAATATATTTGTTGTTTTCAAGTCGGTTTCTATTTAACCCATAGTTGGGACCATAACAAGTACTACCACTCCGGGTCAGAGTGGACCTGGGAGCAATGGCAATTAAAGGGTGGCCCCACACTCACCAAAGCTCGCAAGATGGGGCCTCACCACTGGATATAGCTTAAGGTTATATCCAGGACCTTGTTAAATAAAGTTATTGTAATAAGAAAAAAGAAAAAAGAAAGTATTTAATCAATTTTGCTGAAAAATTCACTCATTAAAAAAAAACTGTTGTTCATATACACCCACAAAGAACAAATCTTTATGATGTACCAGTAAACATGTTGTACACCAAAATTCACGTATATGTTGTACACCAAAATTCACGTATATAATAAAAAAACAGAAAATGTTTTTTTACGCGATTTAAGCCATTAGTGCTGATACTGTATCCTCGGGTCAGGTCTGATACTATATCCTCAGTATTTACTGCCTTCCATAGTTGTCGTCTCTCCGTTTTGGCCACCTAATCCTCTGGCCGGTTTTGGTAGGATTAAAGTAGCCATCTTCAGAGAATGATCACCTGGAATTGTAGAGATTCAACGCTTCTATCTGAATACAAATTACTCATCTCAAAGGACTCCAATAATAAACTAATATGGCTTTCCGATATTTCAAACAAAACAAAACCGAATTAAAGTTACATAGTTGCCTGTGTAATGAAATGAAGAGATAAAATCAATTTCATTTTCTCATACAATTTAACATTCATTTTGGGGGTTAAAAACGCTAGAGAGTATTGGAAATCTGAAGAGACTTGTTACCACCCAGTTTCCAGGGAACATCATCAACAGTTGTTGGTGAGTAATCTCTGATAATGTCTTATCAGAACTCTTTATGAGTACAAATAACACCCCATCCGATTAACATGCAATTTATATTCATTTCTTGTTACGATTCCACGCATAATGAACATCACTACATTTCAATCTTACTTAAAAGTAAAGAAATTGTATATATCAAAATGTGTTAGCATTAGACACAGCAACAATATATCAATATCATTTTCAACATATATATATATATATATATATATATATATATATATATATATATATATATATCATAATTTAGTAATTTAAATTTTATGATGTGAAATGGTAAAGTTTCAAATCTAGAATTTTTATTATATGCAAGACAAAGAATACATTTCAATAAGTATATCTTCTTAACATATATATACATATATATATATTTATATATATATATATATATATATATATATATATTTATATATATATATATATATATATATATATATAGGCTAAGAAAATAATATATATATATATATAGGTTAAAAAATAATATATATTTTTGTTACCGTTTTTAGTTACGCATGTTTCTGTGAGCGAATCGTATCAACGATCCAGTAACTTCGTCAGACTTAAACAGAAGTCTTATATATATATATATATATATATATATATATATATATATATATATATATATATATATAAAGTTGTCCGTTCATGATTGCGATATATATATATATATTAAGTAAGATGATTGATAATTCATAATTAAAATTAAAAATTAAAAATCGGTTTCATAAGGAAGAACAAACGAAATCAATAAATTGTACGATCGTTTCGGAAACGATGTTTTTATTGTGATAGACAATGAGTCTTGGACAATAATTTTATTATATATTTTTTTGAAACAAAGTCGCCTCATCAGCGAAAATATTGGGTGGGTTTTTTTTAAAGACACCAAAAATAAAACTAGCATTTTTTAAGTAAGGCAGATATATCTGGAAAATATTTAAAATATAAAGGAAAATAGTTACTTTTTTGATGTTTATAAACAAAGTAAGATAAAATGAAAATAAAATTAAAATAAAATAAAATCTGGTTGAAAGGTAAGGTTAAGAGAGTGTAAATTTTAACAAAAATATAAATACCTTTTAATGGTTCGCCTTCTAAAAGTCGTACGTATCATCGTTAATGCATTCATTGGGATAATAAATGTAGTTTATGAATGCTTGAAAATGTTGATATATACAAACATTCAAAGGCGATGCCAATGGAATAATATTAACAGTTAAAATCGTTAGTGACGTTAAATTTAAAATCAGCTGACATATTTCAATTACAAAGGGAGATAATTTTATTCAAATAGAAAAATAAAGGATTTAACTATTCAAAGGGGGATAACCACTAATTGATTAATAGTTGTATTTTTTATAATGAATGAATCCTATTGGAAGTGATTAAATAAAATAATATTTTTAAATTAGCAATTATGATATTTATAGAACTTACATTAATAAAAATAGTAACATATAAATTCAAAGTGAAATAGATAATAAAATAAAATAGAAAATAATGGTAAAATATCAGATAATATAATAATAATAATAATAATAATAATAATAATAATAATAATAATAATAATAATAATAGTTATTAATTTATAAATTATAAGATAGATTAGTCATAAGATAATTTTATGATTTATGGTGGCATAAATTTGTCGAATCTAAACCAACGTCTCTGAATGCATCCGGTAAAAATTCCGTCTTTTAAGTTCAAGAGAATGGATTTATTTTTATTATATTTCAAAATCTTAAGGGCTTCATATCTACAAAGTGCACAGAATCTGTTCCCCAGCATATATGCTTTATAAGATCCTATATTTTTTCCATTTTAAATTGAAGGGAATATTTCTATCATCGTGTCGCCATATATGTTTAGATAAATCAGTCTGGTTTCTCAAGGAAGGATTTTTAAAGGAGTGCTTATCCGTTGAAATCCTATACTTAATAAGTCCAGATGTGGAACCGAAGTAGATTACATTTTGTTTAATATATTTGTTGTACGTTAGATTAAGAGTGGTATTGGTATGTAATAAGCTTGGTTGTATTTCATTGGTAGATTGGTTTATGGTGGTGTTGTTATTGGTTAAACGTGTGGAGGAGTTTGATTGTGAAAAGGGATTTGTATGGTTGCTGTGAACATAAATTGTATTTTGGGTTTGTGACACTGTGCAGCTATAAATCACATTTTTTTTTATTTTGAAGGTACCTTGTAGAGGACATTTATTGTTTCTTCTACTGTTACAGCCTGGTATAGTTTCTATATTTGCATTTTGTATCTTATTAATTTTTTTATTGTTAGAACTAATTAGTTTTTATGTAGGTTTGGCATAGTTGAGTAAGACACTTTGACCGTGTTCTTATTAAAGACAGACATAGGGAAATCCTACGGTTCAATACTCCATATTCTAAAAATTTTCAGACAAACATAGCTAGGGAATTCTTTAAGATATTAGATAAAAACTTTAAGGTTCCTCATAGATACAATAAAATCTGTAAGAAATGATTCATTAACCTAAAATAATTTCATATATAAGCCGATGTGTCTATACATTTTCCAATAAGAAATGACTAATTAATCTAAACCAATTTCATATATAAGCCGATGTGTCTATATATTTTCTAATAAAAAATGATTCATTAATCTAAAACAAGTTCATATATAAGCAAATGTGCCTATACATTTTCAAATAAGAAATGATTAATCTGAAATAATTTCATATATAAGCCGATGTGTCTATACATTTTCACATAAGAAATAATTAATTAATTTAAAATAATTTCATATATAAGCCGATGTGTCTATACATTTTCAAATAAGAAATAATTAATTAATCTAAAACAATTTCATATATAAACCCATGAGTCTATACATTTTCCAATAAAAAAATAATAAATTAATCTAAAACAATTCCATATATAAGCCGATGTGTCTATACATTTGCCAATAAGAAATAATTCATTAATCTAAAACAATTTCATATATAAGCCGATGTGTCTATACATTACTCATTCACCATAAAAATCACTCTTTTCAAATGTTGAGGTAATGCCTGGGAGAACTGTGAGAAGAACGTAACTTGCAAACGTCATTTGCGTAGTGGATAAAGTACTTTGTAAAATTCATTTGTAAAGTTAAATTCTTTTTTATATAAAAGGTTCAATTCTTAGTGCATGGGACACTCGAAATACAATTGCGAATTACTTAAGACTCCTACCTAGTCATGGCTGACGGAACAAGATCATTCTACCCCGTGAATTAAATAAAGAGTTTCGTTCCAAATTTCGTGCAGATTGCCGAGTTTGACAGAAAGAGTTTCAAGTTCAACAAAATACATCTGAAGAAGGTCGGAGGTTTCATCGACCGAAACGTTGTGTAAGATGAGGACAGTAGTCTGCAGAATCCAAATAATAAAAGAAATACTATATTACTCAAAATCGAACACTGAACAGTTCTCGCATCAAGCGAGTATTTTCCAGCATAAAACATCGCTCATCACATGTCAAAAAGAAGGTTCGCTCGCAGAAGCACTTTACGGCGTTACTCATTTAGAATAAATTATAATTTTAAAAGGGGTTATCTTCCTATTTTATTTATTTAAAAGAAACACATGGGTGTATTAAGACCTTTATTTCTGTCATTAGGACCGAAAGGTCTCTTCTTGTCTTATCTGTGCGATGTGTGCAAGTGTTGACCCACGGTCGAATAAAACGGGTGGTCTCTGCTTCAACACCTTCGTCTAATCAGAGACGCCATGTGCGCAACCTATATATAGCAATCAACACATGGCGACCCGACTTGATCCATTCGGCAAGAAATTAAAAAGTAACCCACAAGTGTACAAGAGAAGAGAAATCTTGTAAATATGATTACGAAGATGCTTCAAGTGTTTATCAACAAGTAAACGAACTGACCTTAGGTTTATCAACAACTAACTGAGGTGACCTTTGGTTTGCGAACGCACACAGACGTCTGCAAGTCCCGCTGCTCTGATTAGCTTGTTAATACTTATCAAGTGCTCGTCGGCGCATCACCTGCAGTGATCAAGGCTCTATTTACTTGCCTCCCCACAAGGGTAAGTAAACTCCCCTACGGAGTTACCTCATACTCTAATCAGACCGAGAGAGTTTGGGCTATTGTTGAGGTGGTTTACTTCTCTATCAAACTGGGGTAAGGACCTACAAAGTTTTAAGAAATCTACCTTCCCAAGCTTTATCTTCTCTTCCTTTTAGAAAGAGTTAGTTTATCGCTAATCGCCCAAGTCGTACCAACTGACGGGGCTGCCCAGGCATTTTGGTTGGCCCAAATGCTCTTACTCTAGCACGCTGGTTATTCAAATCCTACTTACCCGACTTTGTGTGACATATTCCTACCATGTGGATAAATAAACGGAAAGTTGAATCCGGCCTACAGAAAATGGCTTAGCAGACCCAAAGAGAGAAAGTAAAGCCTAGAAGGAGTGATCTCTGAGGTCTGAACAGTATCATATGTGGGAAAATTTCAACTCCTTCAAAGACACTCTGTATTGGAACAAAAATAAAAATGGCTCAATCTAGAAGGATTTCTCTTTTTCGGATCACAGACAGAATAGACTAAGTGTAACATTAGAAAAGATACTACAATTTATTTTCTAGTTACTTGTAACTTGGCTGACCGAATAATGCTCATGAATATGTAGCGACATATAAATGCTTACATAAAACAAATAAAAAATATATCTTATCCTACTTCTGTATTAAACCCTCTTGCATGAATTTCGTTAAAAATTAACCTGGAAAACATTAACTTGTAATATATATATATATATGTGTGTGTGTGTGTGTGTGTGTGTGTGTGTGTGTGTGTGTGTGTGTGTGTGTGTGTGTGTGTGTGTGTGTGTGTGTGTGTGTGTGTAAAATCAATTTATTCAAATTTCATTTGAAAACATTACTTTTAAAAATAAAAATTTATTGTTTGAACCAAAGAATACCATGTTTAAATTAATTTCCTTAATCCATGGATTTTCAATATAAGTAATCTCTTCAGAGGAAAAATTCTAGCAATATATTAATATTAGTTTTATATCATTTTGTTAAATAGCACATACATAAAAAATATTAAGCATTAAGTGTTTTAAGAGATATAGAGAAAATGAGTTTTGAAAGCAAAAGGAATATGATAATTGGTATCCAAATACATAATTATATTTGAAAAAAGAAAGATGGAATTAAAGTTCCATATTACTTGAAGATTGTTTTGATATATATATATATATATATATATATATATATATATATATATATATAAAATGAAAATTACAATTAAATTTACCAAAATGATCCAAGATGGTAAAATTAACTTTTTTTTTTACCATATTCCCTCTGCTTAACTTATTTTGTTTTCAAGTAAGATCTTTGACTTATTTGTTGTTTCATCAAATACTTCTGCATGCAAAATCCGATCCTGCATTTTGCTAATTCTTACCCTCTGATGAGAAGGAGAGTATCTCTTCGAAACTCCGCGGATTAAGGACTATCCATTTATGTAGTGTTTCCTTTTCAGATTAAATATGTTTTTAACCCATTTCAAAGTGTTTTTTAACATATTTCATTAACTGTTTGCTCATATATATATATATATATATATATATATATATATATATATATATATATATATATATATATATATACAAACTGAGGTATTCATAAATGCAAGGAAAAAAAGATAATTCTTCATTCTACGCACAATATATCTTTCTTTTAATAATAATAGTTTGAACTCACTCTTTATTCCTTGTACGCATTTGTGAATCTCGTCTCATACCGTTTCACAAATGAGCTGAGTTAAACATTTGAATGAAAATACTTTTGCAGTTTATAGACCGTGCTGGAATAATAATGGTATTATTTAGAAACCTATTCTTAGCATAAAGGATAGTTTGTTTTTTACTCTTCTGTATTTTTACTATTACTTTTAAAATTAAATAAAAAAAATGAAATCGTAAAAAAGTTTTACATTAAAACCCTATTTAAATAAATAGCACTTGCCGTAAATTGTACAGGCACCAAACAAAATCCTTAGAGTAGAACTTAAGCAGTTGACAGAATTTGGAAATATGATAGGAAGGACAAAAGTTTAAAAGGATTAGGACAGATAGGCTAGAAGCTAACACGTCGCTAATGGAAATCCAATATACCTTTGCTGATTTTTACGAGCTTTTCGCTTCTTTACATGAGCGGCTATCGATCGTTTCAATCTTTCAACTAAGACGAATTAACTATTTTTCAAGAAGAAAGAGACTAGGAGACGTTTACTGGGAATTTTTATCAATGGTTTTATTTAAAAGGGAATGGACTTAGGAGAAAGAGAATCATGTTATCTTATCTAATTCTTTATTTCTTTTACTTAACTTTCTAACTTCAAGACTGGCATACATCGAGTAACATTGGCCTTAGATTATTAATGTACTACATTATTGGCAGTGTCTCATTCGCGCGGGCGGCTTCCACAGAGAAACTGATCTGAAAATCTTTGCTTTTTTCTGCTTTAACTTTACGTCTCTCATCTTTCATTCAAACCTGGGGTTGGTTCTGTTTCACAGATATGGGTTGCACTCAATGTGACCCTTGTCAACGTTTACGCTAACTTAATCGTCACCGGCGTAGGATTTCTAAAATGCAACACCAGGAGAAAAAAATAATTGATCATTTCTGATCAAGCTATCTTTTCAAAAACAGTAAAGAACAAGTAAAGTGGTCAACCATAGTCGATGGCGACCCAGTGGCTTTCTTTTTATTAGCTAATACACTAAGATATAAGGGAGGGCGTTACTCTTTCCCAGTAGTCTATTTACTCTTGATTCTTGCCTTACAATTTATATATATATATATCTATCTTTTGTTCGATAAAATGCATGCCCATTGGCTGATAGGAAGGGGCGCGGTGGATACTAGAAAGCTGATTGGCTAACTAAAATCCTCAACAGAAGAGGACCATATGAAAACGATAAACAACCACAGAATTCGGGCATAAGCCTGACGAATCCTAAAGTGGATGAAACGCCGAATATTCAGTGTAGCTTAATCGCCATATATATTTTTATAAATTACTATATATATATATATATATATATATATATATATATATATATATATATATATATATATATACACACACACATAATTACACTTTGTCTCGGCAGCCGTGTTAAACGCATATCTTATTTTTCTTTTATTAATATTGGTATTTTCCCCCTTTTCCTTGTACATATTTGTAAATTATTCCACGTATTTCTGCCTTTTGGATTATTTATGACCATCTTCCAACTACGCGATTTCCTTTCACCAGACTATCCATTCACGTGAAATCTCCCTTTTCATCACCATATTCCCTCTGCTTCACTTTTTGTTATCAAGTTAAGATCTTTGACTTACTTGCAGTTTCATCAAATACTTTTGTCTGAAAAATCCGATCCTGCATTTTGCTAATTCCTACCCTCTGATGAGAAGGAAAGTATTTCTTCGAAACTCCGCGGATTAAGGACTATCCACTTATTAAATATTTCCTTTTCAGATTAAATATGATTTAACTCTTTTTCAAAGTGTTTTTAACATGTTTTATTAACTATTGGCTCTTATATATATATATATATATATATATATATATATATGTATATATATATATATATGCATATATATGTTTATATATATGTGTGTGTAATATATAGTTATATATATATATATATATAGTTATATATGATGAGAATAATGAAAATAGTATTCCGACAAAATAGAGAAATAAAAAGGAACAAAACCGAGTTATGTATTCATCAACGTTTCGTCTTTATTTCGAGACTTCCTCTGGATGAATGAGATCAAGAAAACAAAAACACCAGTACAAAACATTTTCAAATATTTCTACTGGTGTTTTTTTTTTATCTCATTCATCCAGAGGAAGTCTCGAAACAAAGACGAAACGTTGATGAACACATAATTCGGTTTGTTCCTTTTTATTTCTCTATAGTTATATATATATATATATATATATATATATATATATATATATATGTTTGTGTGTGTGAGATATATATATATATATATTTATATATATATGTATATATTTATATATGTGTGTTGAATTTGTTCCCTGTAGACTCCAAACATGCTGAGCCGATTATTTAAAATATTAAACAAGCGTACTTTATGTGTCTAGAAGTGTTCTTACATAGGTTTTCTATCGGAATGCACATATAACAGTAAAAAATCTATAATCGGAAAATCCGAAGAAGAAACAGTCCGATTTTGACTAAAGTTAACACTCTTATATAGCCTAACATCACAATTGCATTTGGGAAGTTGTATCACCACCGCACAAGCAGAAGTATAAAATCATAAGTAAGGTTTTTGATAAGATAGGAGTGCGTTCGAAATTAATGTTTCTGTTTAGAGCACAACTGAACCATGTTATTTGACGTTTACATTTCAAACTTCATGCCATTATATAAAACTAATGTTATAAATTTAATAGGTTATGTACAATACAATGGAAACCACAATGTATTGTGGATTAAGTCACTGCGAGGAAACATGTGAAGCTTCCTGCCAGTACACCACGGTGCCCCCCCCCCCAACTAAAGCAGGAAATCAATCTATTTGGTTGAAAAAATGGGTAATTTTATGGATTTCGATGACAGTAAAGATGAGATGTAGAATATTCGTTGGTCCTAATTACATTTTATGCAACTTCGGGTCTTCCCTGCTAATATATATATATATATATATATATATATATATATATATATATATATATATATATACGCACACACACACACACATATATATACACACGCACACACACATATATATGCCCACACACATATCCGCGCGCACACACGTATATATATATATATATATATATATATATATATATATATATATATATATATATATACTAGCATGGGCGCCCGGGTTGCCCGGATGTTTGGATGTGTATGTTGAGCAAAAAAAAAAAGTGGTAATAGGATGGCAGACTCAAACCCGTACCGCAAAGGAGGAAAAGAAGGGGGGGTAAAACCTAACGTTTATGCTGTTACAACCACCGCCAACCCGGAAGCGACAATTTTATAAAATTAAGGCTAGACAACCTAAAGGAGAGGATAACTTAAAAAAAACATAGGCGAAAAAAGTGACCCCGCCCCCCTGTAGAAAAATGCCTAATTGAAGGGGAAGATATTAATGTTTTTAGCCAATTTTCGATATTTGTCGTATGAAAGGTCGAACTTTAAAACGATACTAAGCTTGGTAAAATCTGTCGTCTGTATTGAAAGTTCAAGGCAGACATGCAAACAGATATACATACATACATTTATATGTTGGTAACTAAAAATTTTCGACCCAAACCGAATAAAAAGCTTGCCCTATCTCTGAAAATACCCTTTATGAAAAATTTCAAATATTTAGACCAGAAATTGTCTGAGTAATTTGGAAGAGACCGCAGAGGTCAATTTTTTTAAACTTTGACCCCTATTATGACCCCTTAAAATTTATTGTTTTGGGCTCAAATCAAGTTAGTAATTCCTGTATATATTATAAAAAAATATTATACAAATATATATATATATATATATATATATATATATATATATATATATATATATATATAATGGCTTAAGAAATTCTAACGAGAGAAAAGTGTATATTTAAATGAGGGAGGTCACCAACAATGTGTATTTTTTAACATTACTTTATTATTCCATGTTTAGGTTTTTCATTGAAAATTATGTTTAGATCATTGTAATAACGTTTTTAAATCATTGAAAAATATACTTCTGAATAAATTTATCAAACAATCAGCTGGTATGGAAACCTGTGATTATAAGATTTACAAAATATTACTGGTCGTAATATTCTATGTATTATCCCATCTAAATAGGAATTGCTCGATATACAGGATAGATCAAATGAAGCAAATCATAGTGATTCAATGAAATCAAAAAATTATATTCTCACTAACGTTTAATTCCAGTAATCCTAAGATCTTTAATAAATTTTTTTTTTTTTTTTTTTTTTTTTTTTACAAAGGCATCACCACATTATCAAGGCCCAGAGGCCACTCAAGGATAAGGGTTAAAGAGTGTACAGTAGAAATTGGTCAATATAGTAATCATTAGTAATGAAAATTTGGTAAATTTAATAACTTATATGGAACGGCTCATCAAGAACTTATTTACTTTAGACTTGAACACAACCATATTGTAGTCAGCCGGAAAGCAGGAAAACGGAAGACAATTCCACAGGCGTGCAGTTCTAAGAAAAAAGCTTTGTTCATGGAATCTACGTTTAGGTTTCCAACCAGACCTTAAAAATTGGCCCATAAAGAAGAATTACTCCAGAAATATGCCAAACTTGTATTTCTACTCTATGATGTGGATTATCTAATATACAGCTTGGATCTCATTACCTCACTGCTTTAAAGGACAGTTACCTTTGATTTTACTGCACGATTTGGAACTAAAACTTTATATCCTTTTCTTCAATTTCTCCCGCTATGTGACTTCTATTTAATCAATTTTTGATTATGATTTTCCATGTCTAACTGACTTTAGAAAATAGGGGGAATACCATTGTATCTATTTGCTAATATTTTCTCTTCTGAAGAGATGGTAAGCATCGAAACGCTATAGGATAAGGAGATAAAATTTCTTAAGTATTCTTTGTCTTACTTGGAATAATAAAAAATCCTTGATTTAAATAAAGGTTTTTTTTAATTACGTTTTAATTTAATTGAATCACTATAATTTGATATATATATATATATATATATATATATATATATATATATATATAGAGAGAGAGAGAGAGAGAGAGAGAGAGAGAGAGAGAGAGAGAGAGAAATAAAAAGGAACAAACCGTATTATGTGTTCATCAACGTTTCGTCTTTATTTCGAGACTTCCTCTGGATGAATGAGATTAAGAAACAATTGAATTTCCAACGTCTTTTTCCGTTTTTTCTGAAATAGAACTGCATCACACTGCGCACGTGAAACATTTCAAATATTTTGTACTGGTATTTTTTGTTTCTTAATCTCATGTATCCAGAGGAAGACTCGAAATAAAGACGAAACGTTGATGAACACATAATACGGTTTGTTCCTTTTTATTTCTCTATTTTGTCGGAATACTATTTCCATTATTTTCATCATATATATATATATATATATATATATATATATATATATATATATATATATATATATAAACAAAGAATTAAGAAAACATGTTAAAAACACTTTAACAAGAGTTAAAAACATATTTAATTTTCAATATATATATATATATATATATATATATATATATATATATATATATATCCAGTAGAGTTTAGTTTCCTAGAAGTACATCCAATGAAACAACACGTGTCTACCAAAATAGTGCTCAATGAGTGAACAGAGCATGTATATTAATTTTTTATTTATACAAACATTAATGGCTACATATGTGCATACATGTTTCTGTAATCACCCACGTTGGGGGATTACGTCTTCAGGCCAAGAACTACCTTCAAAAGTGACATTTCCACCAAATACATTTTTCTACTTCGTTTATCAAGTTAAAAATACAACCTGGGTGGGAGTCAAAAAAACAAAAAACGATAAAAGGATGAGTGAGGTCTCTGAAGATGATAAACATCTTTTTTCTTTTCCCCTTCCCCCATGTAACCTAACTTTTGGCTTTTTATGACATAGGGTACTTGAGAGTTTAGTTTTCTTGTCTTAGAGTCTGTAAGTTAATAACCTTAGCTATGGTCAACCAAGTACTGACCGGTGCCTTTTTAATCTACCTCCACCCATACATACACGCAACACACACATAACACATCCATACATAGACACTGCCAACACACACATATACACATTAATCAATATATTCAAAAGCGAATCCATGCTGAACACTCTTTGTTTTATTTACTGAAACTAGACAATGATTTTGAAACTACATAGAGGATAAAGTAAAAGTTACATTAAGGTAAATAAAAAAATATAAATAAATAAAAATAAAAATAAAATACATAAATAAATAAATAAATAAAAATAAATAAAAAATATAATAAAAAATAAAAAAATAAATAAAATAAAAACTAAATAAATAAAAAAATAAAAAATAAACAAATAATAAAAAATAAAAAAATAAATAAATAAGAATAAAGTAAAATTAAATTAAAACAAATAAACCAACAAAATGTGAATAAATATAAACCCGAAAGTTTTCTAAACCCCACATGTACCTATATGCGTGTATCAATACACTTATAAATGTCTAACATTTATCTACACCCGCGCATATATACACACACACATTACAGACATACAGAGACAAATAATAGTATTTTTCTTTACTTATGCGGCGTGGTAACATCTTCGTATATGCAATATTATGCTACCCGACTACAGACGGGTGTACATATATATACTAATATATATACATATATATATATATACATACATATACACATATATACACAAACACACACATACATACATACATAAATACATACATATACATATATATATATATATATATACACATACATACATATAAACACACACACAACAGACATACATATACATATCAACACATACATACATATATAACATACATATAAACAACATTCGGACATCCATACATTTTTGTAATCTATATTGTTACAACAATTCTATACGAGGCAGCCTATTCTAATAGTTCAGAAATATACGTGTGTATACATACATCTACATACAATAGACACAGAGACATATCCACATACAAACATACACACCGATACATAGATACAGATATACATATATATATATAAACATACAAACATACATGCATACGTAAAATACACCTATATATCCAAAGTCGCACAAATATAGACATATATATATATACATGCATACATGTACCGTGCCACCAAATGATACATCTAAAGTAGAAACAGACATGAATACACCTACTGTATAAATTCACTTTTTCTATCAAATTCCACATCTCTAGTTATGTTTCATGGCCCCTTCCGCTTGTTACACTTTCTTAAGTTGTAGGTTTTTACCGTAAAAATTGACACTACGTAAAAATTTATATTGAATTCAGCATGAAGTTCATAGGGTTATCCTCATATTTAACAAAGATTCTTTCATAGGGTTATCCTCATATTTAACAAAGATTCTTTCATCTAATGAAGTAACTTTCAATAATTGCAAAGCTATTTATAATACAGCACTTAAAAATAGTGGATATAAGGACATAGAGATAAAATATAAAATAAATAACACTAGCACAAATGGATCTAGAAATCGTGGTAGGAAAATTATTTGGTTCACACCCCCCTTTAACATTATGTTGAAAACAAAACTTGGTGCAAAATTTTTACAACTTATTAATAAGCATTTCCCACCAAATAATATATTACATAAGATATTTAATAAAAATACATTAAAATTAAGTTACAGCTGTAGTGATAATTTGGAAAGGATTATAAAAAAGCATAATGGAAGAATTTTAAAGACGACTAATAGAGAAGGGGAGAATACTAGTGCAAACACTGCGGTGAATAAATGTAACTGTAAAAAACCTGAGGAATGCCCAATAAAAAATGAATGTCTGACCTCATCGGTGGTATACCAAGCAAGGATATTCCCGATGGAGAACCCAAGGGACGAAAGATTCTACATAGGGAGTACCCAAATGACTTTCAAAAATAGATTCTATGGACATACACGCTCGATGAATAATCAAACATATGAAAAGGACACTTCCTTATCGTTATATTACTGGAAATTAGTTAGAGAAAATAAAACACCTAGTATAGAATGGAATATTATTAGAAGGGCCAATACTTGCCACTCATTGAACTCACCATGTCTATTATGCTTATCAGAAAAACTTGAGATAACTAGGTTTAAAGACCGAGAAAAATTATTGAATATTAAACAAGAAACTGCTATATCCTGCAAACATTTCAGAATACATGCACTTAAGGAACTCTAAATTAGGATAATGGAACTGCTATAAGTACAACTAACCCCCATCAAATAACCCCCCCCACAAAGAGGATAAGTGAGGTCACAACTATAATCATACCCATATGGGTTACGTAAGTCACTTAATGTTCTACTTCATCGAGCAGTTATGTTATTACTAGCCGAAATAAGTACCTGTATGAAGGTATATTTGAACTAAATGAGTAATAGATCGTTTCGAGTGAAGCCCGTAATAATGTATGCATATGGATATTTTTGGGTGTGTGCATGTATGGATATATGATCTTTATAGACCCGGGTAGGAAAAATAAATTATTAATATAAAAAAAAAAAAAAAAAATAGAAGAAATAAATAGATGAAAGAAAGTAAGGAATGAAGGGTGAATGGAAGAGAAAGGAATAAGGGTATTAGTGTGAATAAGCAAAGATGAAGGTAAGTACTACAATATATAAACTTATATACTAGGTTTATATAACCTAAATACTCTGATTTCTGTCATATGTTATTATATATTATTATTGTGTCGTGATACATCTTATGTATATCTGCCTTACCATCGAAAGAATCTTTGTTAAATATGAGGATAACCCTATGAACTTCATGCTGAATTCAATATAAATTTTTACGTAGTGTCAATTTTTACGGTAAAAACCTACAACTTAAGAAAGTGTAACAAGCGGAAGGGGCCATGAAACATAACTAGAGATGTGGAATTTGATAGAAAAAGTGAATTTATACAGTAGGTGTATTCATGTCTGTTTCTACTTTAGATGTATCATTTGGTGGCACGGTACATGTATGCATGTATATATATATATATATGTCTATATTTGTGTGACTTTGGATATATAGGTGTATTTTACGTATGCATGTATGTTTGTATGTTTATATATATATATGTATATCTGTATCTATGTATCGGTGTGTATGTTTGTATGTGGATATGTCTCTGTGTCTATTGTATGTAGATGTATGTATACACACGTATATTTCTGAACTATTAGAATAGGCTGCCTCGTATAGAATTGTTGTAACAATATAGATTACAAAAATGTATGGATGTCCGAATGTTGTTTATATGTATGTTATATATGTATGTATGTGTTGATATGTATATGTATGTCTGTTGTGTGTGTGTTTATATGTATGTATGTGTATATATATATATATATATATGTATATGTATGTATTTATGTATGTATGTATGTGTGTGTTTGTGTATATATGTGTATATGTATGTATATATATATATATATATGTATATATATATGTATATATATGTACACCCGTCTGTAGTCGGGTAGCATAATATTGCATATACGAAGATGTTACCACGCTGCATAAGTAAAGAAAAATACTATTATTTGTCTCTGTATGTCTGTAATGTGTGTGTGTATATATGCGCGGGTGTAGATAAATGTTAGACATTTATAAGTGTATTGATACACGCATATAGGTACATGTGGGGTTTAGAAAACTTTCGGGTTTATATTTATTCACATTTTGTCAATTTAATTTTACTTTATTCTTATTTATTTATTTTTTTATTTTTTATTATTTTTTTTATTTTTTATTTTTTTATTTATTTATTTTTTATTTTATTTATTTTTTTATTTTTTATTATATTTTTTATGTATTTTTATTTATTTATTTATTTATGTATTTTATTTTTATTTTTATTTATTTATATTTTTTTATTTACCTTAATGTAACTTTTACTTTATCCTCTATGTAGTTTCAAATCATTGTCTAGTTTCAGTAAATAAAACAAAGAGTGTTCAGCTTGGATTCGCTTTTGAATATATTGATTAATGTGTATATGTGTGTGTTGGCAGTGTCTGTGTATGGATGTGTTATGTGTGTGTTGCGTGTATGTGTGGGTGGAGGTAGATTAAAAAGGCACCGGTCAGTACTTGGTTGACCATAGCTAAGGTTATTAACTTACAGACTCTAAGACAAGAAAACTAAACTCTCAATTCCCTATGTCATAAAAAGCCAAAAGTTAGGTTACATGGGGGAAGGGGAAAAGAAAAAAGATGTTTATCATCTTCAGAGACCTCACTCATCCTTTTACCGTTTTTTGTTTTTTTGACTCCCACCCAGGTTGTATTTTTAACTTGATAAACGAAGTAGAAAAATGTATTTGGTGGAAATGTCACTTTTGAAGGTAGTTCTTGGCCTGAAGACGTAATCCCCCAACGTGGGTGATTACAGAAACATGTATGCACATATGTAGCCATTAATGTTTGTATAAATAAAATTAATATATATATATATATATATATATATATATATATATATATATATATATATATATATATATATATTAGCATTTCAGCACGTTGCCCGGGTGTTTGGAAGTGTATGTTGAGCAAACAAAATATAGTAGTAGGAAGGCAGGCTCGAACCCGTACCGGGAAGGAGGAAAAGAACGGGAAAAACGTGACGTCTTTGCTATTACATCTACTACTATCTAAAATTTAAAGTGTTTCGACCCACAATTGGCGGAGAAGTTTGATAGAGTTGTCAAAGGTCAAATCGTTATAATTTGGTTTGAGCCCAAAACAGTAAATGTTAAGGGGTCAAAATTGGGGTCAAAGTTACAAAAGAATTTGATCTCTAACAAATAATTCATCCAATTTTTAGTCTAAATATTTGGAATTTTACATAAAGTGTATTCAGCCAAGCTTCTAATCGTTTTTTGCTGAAAATTAGGCTGCCTAGGAGTCAAAGTTCAAAAGATTTGACCTCTGCGGTCTCTAGCAAACTATTTAGCCAATTTGGGGTCTAAACATTTGAAATTTTACATAAAGGGTATTCAGACATGCAGCAAGCTTTTTAATAAATGTTAGGGGGTCAAAATTGAGGTCAAAGTTTTAAAAAATTTGACGACTGCGGTTTCTACCAACTTTTCTCTATAGTAGTTAAGGAAGCCTTTTATATAGAAAGGCATTACTGTACATATTCACACTTTTTAATATATACATATGCACATAAAGTTATGAACAGTAGATAGGCACGAACAAAGCCGGACTGAACTGCTAGTATATATACAAAAAGTGAAATTTTCTGTGTGTGTGTGTGTGTGTGTGTGTGTGTGTGTGTGTGTGTGTGTGTACATTTCCCTACGTAATAACTCTGTCAATTTTCGGTCTAGAGACTTGAGATTTGACATGAAGAGTATTGAGATTTTTTAATCGGTTGTCGGCCAGAAATTTGGCTGTCAAGGGGTCAAAGTGCAACGATTTAACCTTTGAGAACTCTATAAAACTCCTTCGCCAATTTTGGGTCGAAATACTTTAAATTTTAAATGTGGGTTACTTGGACATGGATCAAACTTTATAATTTCATTTTAGCCCAAAAGAATACATGTTAAGTGGTAAAATCTGAGGTCAAAGTTAATAAAAATTTAACCTCTGAGGTCTCTACCAAATTACTCAGCCAATTTCTGGTCTAAACATTTGAAATGTTACATGAAGGTTATTCAAAGATAAGGTAAGCTTTTTAATCGGTTTGAGTCGAAAATTTGAGCTGCCAAAGTGTCAAAGTTCAAAGATTTTACCTTTGCGGTATCTAGCAAACTATTCAGCCAATTTTGGGTCTAAACATTTTAAATTTATATATAACCGGTATTCAGACATACAGCAAGCATTTTAATCAATTTTAGGGCTAAAATTTGCTGCCAAAAGGTCAAAGTTTAAAGAAATGACCTTTGAAGATTCTACTACTCCGCCTATTTTGGGTCTAAAGACTTAAAATTTAAGATGTAGGAAACTTGAAGATGGGTAGAACTTTGTATTTTGATTTGAGGCGAAAATAATGAATGTTAATGGGTCAAAATTGGGGTCAAACTTTAAAAAGAATTACCTCTGAGGTGTCTACGAAATTACTCAGACAAAGTTTGGTCTAAGTGTTTGAAATCTTACATAAAGTGTATTCATACGTAGGACAAGTTATAAGCAGTACACAGGACACGAGAAAAGCCGGACTGAACTGCTAATATATATATATATATATATATATATATATATATATATATATATATATATATATATATAATGTGTGTATATATATATATATAGAGAGAGAGAGAGAGAGAGAGAGAGAGAGATTAAAATGGCAGCAGAAATTCCCCTCTAGATCAAAGTATCGTAGGCGTGCAACAACAGATATTAAACATAAATTTATAAATATTCCTCAAATTTTATTTTTTTAGAGAAATTTAAAGGGTTTCGTGGGCCATAATATGGACTTAACATCTAATTTGACAATGCAAATATTTCACATTTACATTGGATTTAATCAATGATTATTAGAGACGAATCAAGCAATTTTGCCTTAATTTTATTTTCTTCTTAAGACCTTAAAGCTTAAGCTTTAAATTCTGAAACATTGTCTAGAATCAAAATTTTATCAAAATTGGAATAAGGTTTAATGTTATTATATCTTTAGGTTAATATTCGTTATGAGCAAAGAAAAATGGTGCAACACAGTTTTGGTTGGGAAATAAATTTTACTTGTCTTGGGAAAGATTTTATCTCTCACACGTATACATATATGTGTATGTATATGTGTGTATGTATGTGTATGTGTTGGAGTGGCACTCTTACAAATTCTAACAATGGACCATTCCTGACGTCACTTCCGGTGACCAGGTCCTGCTTTTCAACAGTCTAAACTCAAGATTCAGAGAGAGTCGGTTATAATTTTACTTTGTCCTTCAGTTGAGTTGAGTTCCCACTCAACTAACATAGTTCCTGGATTTTCTGTTTTATATATTAATCATTTCACTGTTTTCGTGTCTTCTCTTTCTAAAATTTACACCATGACAGCTTATATATATGTGTGTGTGTGTGTGTGTGTGTGTGTGTGTGTGTGTGTGTGTGTGTGTATACGTGTGTCAAAAGTACTTATTTACCTTAATCTGGGTTGTTTGCCCTTGACAAGCACCTGTTTAAATTTGCTAAAATAGATAAATCACAAAGTTGTTGAAATGGCTGACAAAAGAAAAGCTTGTGAGTATTTTGTTGTGTTAAAAAAAATGACTGCGAAAGAAAGAAAGAAATCGAGCAGACAAAATAAAATGTAATAAAAAGGGAAAAAAAAGCGTTCCAAATTATTAAACGACGTTTTCTTGTAACATTTAACTTGCAGCTGCATTCCAAAAATGTTGTTTTAATACAGTTAAATAGATTTATACCAGGAAATTGAAAAGTATCAAATACGTTTGTAATCAGCGTCCTTTCCCTTTCTCTACCCCCTCTGTATATCTGTTTTTTTTTTAATTCAATTTTCAACCCAAACAAGGCACAGTGCCACTTTGAAGTAGGGGGCCACTATCAGGGACATAAGTTGCAGGGGTATTATGAAGGGAGATGAGTAGTAAGATGCCTGTTCACATTATATTTGAACTTCTGCATGTCAGTACAGTTTCTCTCTCTCTCTCACTCTGGCTCTCTCTCTCTCTCTATATATATATATATATATATATATATATATATATATATATATATTTAAATTAGGGGGTAGTAAATATACATCTTTCTTTCGTTGGAATCTCTTAACCCATTTTATATAAATATATATATAGAGATATATATATATATATATAGAGAGAGAGAGAGATAGATAGATAGATAGATATATAGATAGATAGATAGATAGATAGATAGGTAGGTAGGTAGGTAGGTAGGTAGGTAGGTAGGTAGGTAGGTAGGTATATATATACAATGTGCATTAAATAAGTGTCCAGGCTTTTTTGTACAGACATTAAAAATTGACGTAGACTCTTGAAAATTTAATATTTTATTGCTATTTACCTGATGAGATGACTGACTATATTTATGATTTCAGATTCAACTGAACAGCTACAGCAGGAATTGGAATACTCCATAGTGAAGCCTTATTGCTACAGCTGGAAAAATGCAATCTGGACGTGAGGACACTTTAGAAGAAGATATGAAATAAAATTCTGAGAAAATGCCACAGAAACGCATGGAATACTTCAAATTGTATTTGGGCCATCTTGCATGAATCGAGCATCAGTTTTTGAGTGGCATAAGAGATTCAAGGAAGACAAGAAGGCTGTGGGAAATGATGAAAGGTGTGTGAGGAGTAAGGAAGTCAGAACAACAGAGTTGATTGGCCAAATGAAGGATTCGCGAAGAATTAAAGATATGGAAGAATGCACCAATCCACAGCTCAATCACAGACTATTTGTACCAAGATGGGCGTCAATATATCTCTCTATAGTTCAGACCTTGCTCCTTGCTACTTTTGGCTATTGCCTATGCTCAAGGGAAACCTTAGAGGCTGTCGTTATGAGACGATTGAGGAGATGAAAGAAGTTGTGACGAGGGTCGTTGACGTGCTCACACAAGAGAACTTTCATGAGACCAAAAATTGTTGGAATCTTACAAGTGCATTGCAGCCGGAGGAGATTTCTTCGAAATGGGGCTAGAGTTTCATGTATAATCTACCAATAAAAATGCCTATACGAAAAAGGTCTGAAAACTTATTAAAGACACCTAAGAATAATAATAAGAGAGAATAAATGACAAAAAGTTATATTCCAAAATTCATGATGTTGACCATCTTATAATTTATTCCTTTAATTCTGTTGACATATACAATTCTTGACAGTATCTGTTTCGTAGCGCAAAATCAATCACTTAATTATTATATCAATCAGTGAATCTATTATGCCCTTAACTCATCAGAATAAATAGAAACAATCAATCCGTATACATAAATAAATATATATATATATATATATATATATATATATATATATATATATATACTAGCTTTTCAGCCCGGCGTTGCCCGGGTGTTTGAATGTGTATGTTGAGCAAAAAGAAAACTGGTAGTAGGAAGACAGGCTCGAACCCGTACCGAAAAGGAGGAAAAGAACGGTTAAAACTTAACATTTATGCTGTTACGACCACCGCCAAACCGGAAGCGACATTTTCTTAAAATTAAGGCTAGACAATCTAAATGAGAGGATAACTTTAAAAAATATCGGCGAAAAAAGTGATCCCCCCCCTGTAGAAAAGTGCCTAGTTGAAGGGAAAGATATTAATGTTTTTAGCCAATTTTTCGATATTTGTCGCATGACAGGTCGAACTTTAAAACGATACTTATCTTGGTAAAATTCGTCGCCTCTATTGAAAGTTTAAGGCAGACATGCAAACAGACATACATACATACATTTATATATTGGTAACTAAAAATTTTCGACCCAAACCGAATAAAAAGCTTGCCCTATCTTTGAATACCCTTTATGTAAAATTTCAAATATTTAGATCAGAAATTGTCTGAGTAATTTAGAAGAGACCGCAGGGGTCAATTTTTTTTAACTTTGACCCCTATTATGACCCCTTAAAATTTATTGTTTTGGGCTCAAATCAAGTTATTAAGTTATATCCATGTCCAAGGAACCTATACCTAAAATTTCAAGTGCGTAGACCTCAAATTGTCGGAGGAGTTTGGTAGAGTTCTCAAAGGTCAAATCGTTGAACTTTGACCCCTTAATCGCCAAATTTCTGGCCAAAAACCGATCACATCGATTTTTCCAAATCTCAGTACCCTGTATATCAAATTTCGAGTCTGTAGACTAAAAATTGATAGAGTTATTGCGTAGGGAAATGTACACAGACACACACACAGACACACACACACACGTTCACTTTTATATATATATATATATATATATATATATATATATATATATATATAGAGAGAGAGAGAGAGAGAGAGAGAGAGAGAGAGAGATAATGGTTGTACAGCTTTCCTAAATGTAGATCAACTGCAACTTTTGTGCTTATTAAATGGTTAAATCAATGAACAGGGCGTGTTTATATGTTGTTTTCTTCTTTTTTTTTTCAGAAAAAAATGTGTTCTTAATCTGAGCTCATTAAGATGACTTTCGATCTGCTGGCCTGATTACGTGGCGATCTCTGACTAGAGAAACATGTATACACATATGTAGCTAGTAATATTTGCATAAATAAACATTATGTGGGTGTCTTTAAAGCCTTTTCCGTCTCTCTTCTTCCTTCCTTTCTCTCTCTCTCTCTCTTTTATTTTCTCCCCCCCCCTGTCTCTCTCTCTTAGAGATTTCTAAGAATATCTCACTTAACTCTTGTTGGATCTATTAATCGCCATCATACATATGGATAAACATCCATTGAATCACACTGGATCTTTGCAACCAAAATTTTTGGATACTTCTGGATTGTTTTTTTTTTTTTCATTTTACATATGAAATTTTATTTTCTTTAAGAAAACTTTTTCTCGGCTGTTTTCAAAATTGAGCTAACCAGCAAAAGAAGATACTTATCTTTATGCACCTTTTGCTAACATTTTTCCACTGAGGAGAAGAGCTTGTCTTTGAAACTCCATGGACTAAGGAACCTTTTACCCTTTTCCTTTTTTTCATATACCTTGTTTTGAATAAAATATTGTAAATTGAATTTTATAATATCTTTACGCTTTCTACCTATATATATATATATATATATATATATATATATATATATATATATATCTGTGTGTGCGTGTGTGTGTGTGTGTGTGTGTGTGTGTGTGTGTGTAATATCAGAAATTAATTCTGAAACCATACAATATGTTTGTAACGTTTCCATCAATGAGCGATCAATACATCAAATAGTTTTTATGTACGCGAATGTTTATATGTGTTAATCCTTATCGTATTGACTGAAGCTGTTTTTCTTCGCTGTGTTTTATATGTGATTTCTTGTCTGTTAGACTAAGTGCAAGAAAGACTCAAGAAAGATGTCGAGTTTTTTCAAGGTTTTATTGGAGAGAATTTATTTATGGAGAGACAGAGAGGCCAATGTATCTCATTTTTTATTAACCTAGAACTTACTAACTTTCTACCATGAGATATGGGCGATGCTGACAACAGAGGCATCGGGGGCATTTTTCCCTCAGATACATTCTACATTATTCGACGCGTTTCGATAACATGCTTCCAACAGAGAGACTGGTCTGAAAATCTTGGTTTCTCTCGCTTGATAAGGTGACGTCATTCGTCATACCCTCATATCTTTCGACTGTTTTGTTCTGCCTTATATTCTGCCCGACTTTGAGAAGAGTTCTATTTCATGGATCTGGGTTATTCTGACATGTATAAATGTAATCCTTGTCAAAATTCATACTAGCTAACTTAATCGCTGCCTACTGGAATAGGATCCAACTTTGAATATGTTATGATTAAACAGCTTTTTTGTTCATCATCATCGTATCGTATGAATCCAAAGATTCTATTGTTAGCATTGGTTTCCCCGATATTTTTCGTGCCATCATTATTTGTAGAAAGACATCAGTGGTTCTGGGATGAACCATGTGAAGATTGCCAACATCCTAAGTGAATGCAACTTTTTGAGGAACGAACTTGATTTGAACATAGGACCACCTGATGGCAGTTGGTGTCGTTAACCACTAGGCCACCATCATCGCCCTACTTTTTTGTTGCTGCGATTTTTTCCGCACATAAGATTTCTAAATATGTTCATTTAAGTAATATAATTTATAAAACTCACTATATCTGTCTGTCTGTCTGTCGGTCTTCATATTTTCAAATTCTATCTCTTCCGAAACTAAAAGTTGCGAAACGGTGCTAGAGGTCTCAAATTATTGGATTTTTATGGATCTTTCTTTTATGGTTTTTAGCCAGTAAAAAAATTTATAAGGGGTTTAAAAGCGGTCAATTTTTTTTTAAATCGTTGTACACATTTACATTCATCTTAGTTTATTCTTAATCACTTGATATGCGTGTCACATTGATCGAGTGGTAACGTCACCAGCTTTCAATGCTTCAGTTTCGATTCTAACTGATGGCACCCAAATATTTTTTTTTACTTTTGAAATCACAACTCTATCATAATATATACGAAATCTGTACAAGTTAAAATATCATATTTAAGCGTATTTTACGACCGGGCAAAGCCGAGCCCCCCTCCATCCTCGCAATTTATGAATAACATTTAAGATTATTTAACCCTACTTAGAGTACACGTTGTGACGAAAGAAATCTCTCTCTCTCTCTCTCTCTCTCTCTCTCTCTCTCTCTCTCTCTCTCTCTCTCTCTCTCTCTCTGTGTGGGGGGGGGGTATGCGTGTACTATTCTACAATATAATTACTAATAATGAATAATAAAGAAAACGTTCTTATTCTAAGAGAGACGCGGTAAGAGTAGACACTGCTTTGATCGTTCGTTTCTCCTATTGGCTTTTTGTGTCAGTATGAAAATATGAAAACGTCAAAACAATTTTCCAATTACAGCACCCGTTTGTCTTGGGTTGTCAACGCTGTTATGAGTTTTAAACCTCAAAATCAACGATGCAATTGTAGCAAAAGGAATATTCAGATTTTTCGAAGATGTTCTGTAACTGTTCCCATTTTTACAAAGAAGAATAATGAGTTGTTGTTGTTTTTGTTTTTTTTTGTTTTTTTTGGGGGGGGGTGCTTTTTGGCAATATTAGACTACCAGTTGGAGAATTTTCAGACAATGAATATTTTAGGTAACTAGCCGGTTGCTCGGCATTGCCCAGTCGTAAAATACGCATAAATATTATATCTTAATTTAATAAAAAAAAAAAAAAAACGAGACATGTGCATGCGAGTATTATGTTTTTCCTAAACATTTCACTTCTTGTAAGTAAAAAAAAAAAATATTCGAATTGAGATCAAAACCAAAATATAAAGTACGTTAACTATTAGGCCAGATTGACACGTTTAAAAAGTGTTTTCAAACCTACTTATTCTTAACATAAGGAATCTGTCATGTGAACGATTCGCGCATGCGCATTCGTGAAACAGTTGACAAACAGATAAAAATCAGATGGCCCCTACGTTCCAATTTTTTCCATTTTGACCCCTTTGCTGGAACCATAAATCGTCAAACAATACACATTGAATTGTACGAATACTTTTTTCACCAGGTAAAATTAAAGAAAAATGTATTAATTTGTGCTATTATAAAAATTAATTAAATGCATTATTGCTAATACTATGTATCTTTATAGAAGAAAATATATTTTTCTTTGTTAATGTGTAGGCTTTTAAATACATCAAAATACAATTTCTTACGTGTACGAATATTTGTTTTCGCTCTCACTGCAGATGATATTCCAAGTAGATTATTGTTCTGATAAGAGAAATCTAAATCGTCTCGTTAACAAACCAGACACTTTAATCTTAAATGGCAACGTTTAAATTGAGGTTGGCATAGAAAAACTGTCATGTCAGTAACGAGTGGATGAAAGTACACAGTGTGGACATACCCAAAGAACAAAACTCAGAAGCTATAAATCAGTTTCGGCCAATCTTACTTCTTTTTGTAGAAGCACAAATATTTAGGCAGTAATGGCTTCAAGAATAATTAAATACCAACGATCAAATAAATATATTGATATTTCCGTGCAAAAAAATGGTGTCCCTGGAATAGCAGGTTGTCTAGAACATGGGAGACCATTTCACTGCCTATGCAATTTCTTGCCTCTATAAGAACCAAGTACATCAAAGGATGGAGTACTGTTGCCACATCTGGACAGGAGCTGCTGGAAAACTTATCCTGCATTGACAGAGTTCAAAATAGACTTCGTAATCTAGTGGAGAGTGCACTTTTCTCTTCCTTGCAACCTGTTTCCCACAGAAGAGTCATTGCCAGCCTGTCCCTGTTTATCGCTATTTTCATGGCAAGTGCTTGTCTGAGCTCCAATCTATTGCTCCTCTTCGTCAAACTTTCACGAAAAACACTATCAATAATTTCCCCCACAGTTTGTCTGTGCCTAAACATAAACGTAGATTCCATGAACAAAGGCTTCTTTCTTAGAACTGCACCCCTGTGGAACTTATTTCTTTTTCCCTGCTTTCTAGCTGACTAAAAATTGATTGTCTTCAACTCCAACGTGAAAAAGTTCTTGAATTGTCTCCTTAAGTCATCCAATTTACCAAATTTCCACTACTAACAATTACGATTGTACCATTGACTTCTGTACACTGAATAACATTTATCCTCGAGTGGCCTCCATGCCTTCGTAAGTGATTACGCCTTTGTAAAAAAACCTTGGAAGTCATATAGCTCGAGTTGTCTAATGCATATGGATCAATGCCTCATCAAATGATTCAACTATCCTTTCAGATGCATCACATCCTAGAGGGAATACGTAAGATGATTGCAACATATTTCGATGAGTTTCAAATGCTGCTTACCACAAAATGATTACACAACAAACTGGATGAGACTCGAGGTGGGAATTGCAATGGGATGTACAGTGTCAACTATACTTTTTTCTTTTAGCGACGCAAATAATTCTCAAAGCAGCAGAAAGCAATGCAAACCCTACTACATTAAGTGAAGAATGCTAAATGACACCATTAAAGGCTTTCATAGACGATACCACGATCCTTACATAAAAAGAATCCGAAACCCACGAGTTACTCAATATTATGGATGAACTGATGGGTTGGTCTAGATGACCTTTAAGCATAAAAACCCAGAAGTTTCTCCCTCAGAAAGAGAAAAGTACATTAAGATATCTGCTTTGCAATAGATGGTCAGAAACCCCTTAGCATTTTAGAAGAACCAATAAAAAATCTTTGGAAAATGGTACGATACACCTTGAAAGACTCTAAACAGGTTAAAATGACAATTAAAAAAATTGAAGCGCGTCTGAAGACTATCTGGCTCACTCAGACATGGAGATCTGGGCTGGAAAGGGCCAGCATGCAAAGAAGGTCTACAGCTTCGGCTAAAGATCGTCTAGATCTGGTAATTCAGGAAATAAGGAGCAAGGAGGAAAGCAAAAAGCTTGTAAAATGCGTTCAACAGTCTCAGCAGGGACAATAGACAAACTGGGAAAAAGCTATGCAAAGATGCATTCCGTGGAATGACATTTGGTATATGGCGCCGCTGAGGTATAGCTTTATAATCCGCTCAACTTATGGCGTGCTTCCGTTACTGACTAATTCAACCTGTCCTTTATGCAAAGGAAAACCACAGACTATAGAAAATGTTGTTCTTAGTTCCTTGCTAATGATCGATATACGTGGCGGCACAACAGGGTACTGGAGGAACTGACCACAACAATAAGTAATCACATGAAGCCTGAAACAGCAAACATAAGGTACCAGTTTTTTGCAGGGGAGAGAAGAAACATTTGGATAGAATCAAAACGTATAACGAAACGATTACTAGTACATGATTAAAATATTCTTTAAATCGATGACTATCGGATTGTTGCCGTAGATCTCCCTCATAACTGTAAGAGAAAAAGGGCAACAGGCATACATTGTTCTGTCGTCAAGAACAAAGAAAAGACTCCTCTTGATTGGATTAACAGTATCTTAGAGCCGGATAGAAAAACAACAATACAAGATCGGGAACTATGCAGGTCTAAAAAGAGAGCTGACCTATGAAGTTTATGTCGTAATCCTTCGACCTTTTTGGTTCCTTTCATGCTGTCTTTATAAACCTTTAAGGCAGCTTGGAATTAAAGACTGAAAAAGAATTAAAGTCAGGAAACACATCGTAGCCGTGTAAGACAGAAAAATATAAAACATATAAATGTTGACTAAACAATTGAGTTAAATTTTTACCAAAACTGTGCATAACGACCCCTGAAGATGTGCAAGATCCCACCATTACAGGAAAATACTGAATAAAAAATATCTGCGAGGAAATATTATAATTAATCCTACAACCATTGGTTCTGGCGTCTTTCAAATACAGAGAAATCCTTCTAGACTGAAATACTTTTTGTCTTGTGTTCATCTGTATGAAGTGATCTCTAAATTATGAAATGAGACCCACCTAATATGAAGAAATGCCCAAAAGCATGTAAAATAATCCTAAAACTACTGATTCTAGTGTCATTCAATGAAGGAAAAACCTTCTTGAGTTATTTATGTTTCATTTTGATTAAGTTGTTAATAACCGAACAATGTGCAATGTGGCTCTGGGTAAAAAGGAATACCGTATGATATAGTAACAAGTGTCTGTAGTTAATCTCAGCGAGTGGATTTATTTAATTGTATTTTTATTTAATTTATTCATTACTTATTCATTTGTTTTATTTGTTCATTTTTTCTTTCTTTCCGATATGAGCGCATCTTAATTTAACGATTTTGTTAGACGCAGTCTTTGAAAATTTAAACAACACGTAACATTACTAACCGTCCAATTTGTAGTGTTCTGAGCAGTTCATTTCAATGCAATTTAGATAATCGGGCCTAAAACCAGTAAAGGACTAATTCGCGAAAAAGCCGTCGAGAAAATGTTCCGAAACGGTGCGTATTCTCTCCTGATGATCCGACATTATCTGGAAGACGAAATGACATATCCCACAAGTAAAAAACAAGATCATATACAAATATACAAATTAATAAACTGGTCAGTATTATCTCCTAATAACTTGACATTAACTGGAAGCCGGAATAGAATACTTCGCGAGTAAAAACAGCTGAAAAGCATGATTATATGCAAGCCTACAAAATAAGATGTTTCTTTCAAACCACAATATCTCCTGTTGTCTGCTTGCTTCGTAGTTTCTGCTACTGTTCTGATAGCAATTTATTCTACAGCTTTGATAAACTAGACTATAATATGGACAGAAAATGAAACAAACTCAGTTACAGATATTTTTATTTACCTTCGAATATGACAAACATACGTCAGCGCAAATATGGCAACAATACTTTATACATGATAGGACAGTAGATTCAAAATTAAGAATAAAAATTTAAACGTGTGAACAGGACTACACTTTTTTTTATTATTCCTAAGCAAAGCCCTAGAAATCCTGGGAGGAGTTTTAAAATGTATTGCATTCAGTTACAACATTAGATCCTATTCTGAGTCCAAAATTGATTCTTCTCTTTATACCAATAATCTCACAGCGAATCTTATTCAAAAAAATTAATATCTGATGATACCAATCTCTATTCTGGTGTTCTACTTTAGAGCAGTTGAAACATGAAGCTAATCTAGAAGTTGACTTGGCTTCAGTTGTAAAGTGGGGTAGTAAATAACTTATTTTCTCTAATCCTGTGTCTTTCAATCGTAGGCGTGTCTCTTTAATTCCTGAGATTTTCATGCTCTTGAAGGGACATCGACTCTGAAACTTTTTGGTCTTTATTTCTCATCAAATTTTATTTGAAGTTCATATACTTGATCTATTTTTCTTTCCGCTTCTCGTAAAGTCGGTTCTCTCCATCGCTCTTAACACCCTCTCATACCTGAGGCTATTCTCTATCTCTACAAATCTATCAGTCCATATATGGAGTATTGTTATCCTTTTTCGGCTGGTAAATCTCTTCTCTATTTGAGGGTTTTGATAAGGTTCAGAAACATATCTGTAGTTTGACTGGCCTCCACCTTATCTTCTCTGTAATCTCTCTCACAGACGTGATGTTGCTAGTGTCAGTCTTTTCTGTAAATATTATCATATCAGATGTTCTTCAGAATTGTTTAGATTCATATATGTATTAGTATAACAAATGGCTTGTTTCGTTTAATCCTGTTAAGATTCAGCTCTTTCAATCGTAAGCGTGTCCCTTTTTTACTGCGATGCTCATTAATTATTTTGATTTCGATGAGAATTTGAAACTTCGTGGTCTTTTCTTTCTCATCAAATTTTTCTTTTCGAGTTCAAATATTGGATCCATTATTCTGTCTGCTTCTCGTAAAATCGGTCTTCATCTATCGTTCCAAACACTTCCTCACAGCAAAGATTATTCTCTACCGTTACAAATCAACTATCAAACCATGTATGTAGTACTGTTGTCATATTTGGATTGGTGAATCTGTGTCCCATTTGAGGATTCTGATAACGTGCGGGAGGAATGTGCTGTTTGATTAACCTCTATTTCTCTTTTTCTCAGCAACTACTCTCTCACAGACGTGATGTTGCTAGTCTCATTCTTTTTTCATAAATGCTATTGCACCATTCAGAATTGTCTGGTCTATTCCCTGCTTCCATTGACTCGTTGATCTAGTAGTTTCCATCAATTCGCTGTTTTTATACCTCGTTGTATAACAGCTTCCTATTCCAGTAAATTCTTTCCAAGAATTGCAAACTTGTGGAATTATCTTTCAAGACTAAGGTTAATATGCATCTCTCGGCTTTGCGAAAAAAAAAACATATTCCATTTTTGTTAATTTCTTCTGTCAAGTGGCTTCACGCATTGTCACGAACGATTTTCATCTCCTCAATTTTTATGGGACTACGACGAAATTATGGACTGCTTTGAAATCAGGCAGTGTAGCGCCAGTTACAGGATATGCTTTCGAAGGATACAATTAAAGTTTTTAATATACCCTAAGAATCAACACATTGCCCTACCAACAGTAAAACCGAATACAACATTATATACTAACTTAGAGCTTTTGTTTTATTATCGGAAAACACATTTTACAGTATTAAAAGAACGCACTTACACTGACGGAAATATTTCCATTAATCTCCGGTGCGATGGAAACTTTATACTATTACTGGCATAAAACACTAGCAGATCGCCCGGCATTGCCCATTCGTCAAATATGCTTAAATATAGTATTTTGATTTATGCACATTTCGTGTTCATTATTATATTATATCGGACCCAATATATAGTAATGATTTTAAAAGTTTAAGAAAAATGACTCGTGCGCCACCACTGAAAATCGAAACCAAAACGTTTAGCTTACAATTTATTTTTTCCTATATGTTAATGCCTGAGCTATGAAGGCTAAAAATTAAAACACGAACCAGTAACTATTACGTTACGCATGCATATTCGTAATGCCATTGATCGACTTTCGCCTGGCAAATTTCATTTTTTTTTTTTAATTTTAACACTTTTGCACCGATTTTCCCCCGGCTAAAACCTAAAATAGAAAGTTTCGTAGACGTTCGAATACCCTATATATTAAGTTTTGTGTATTTAGACTAAAAACTGACAAAGGAATTTGGTAGGCAATTTGTTTAAAACAAATACGCATACATAAATATATAGAGAAAGAGGTTTGTGTTTGCTATAACCTTTTTATGCAAATATTACGCAAGTATAAATCATGTAGAATATCTACATGAATATAATTACACGTAAAACGGCACATATATAACAAAGTTGAATTTTCTTTTTAAATAAATAGAAAAAAAGTTTTCGAGGCATGTTTCATACATTTGCTTTATAAGCAATTCCCTGTCTTAATTTTGAGGACATCTGCTGCATTCATAAAGTACCAGTTGGACGAAGGGTATAATTATCTTTTCATCCACCGATTGCAAAGTGACCCATTCAAAAATACATGCTCACTATATCGACAGTTAAGCGAAAGTAGCTCTTTGTCTGAAGCACTCAAAACGTGCTGACACATTGATTCTGTTTATTATTTTTTTAGAAAATATTAACTTTTGGGTGAAGACATAAATCCATTGAAAACGGATTACACCCGCGTTCTTCTACATATGTTGACCCAGCGATCAGACATACATGAACCCATTTTGTCATCAAATAGCAAAGAAGAATACAATTACATTAAGATCATATTTTAAAATTTATATGCTTTAAAACGAGAAATGCATTCTCTGCTTCTGGTCATAAAAGTCTGCATTTGAATCAGCATTTTTGTAATACGTGAACCAGTATTTTGGCATTGATTCAACCGGTGCTATGACAATATTTGAACCAGTACTTTTGTAATACTTGAATAACTTCTTAAACACTACGTATCCTGGCTTGAGGCAGTTGCCTGTCTAGCCGCACTGATGAGCTGTGAAACAGCGAAACAGTACTGTATGTGGATTACTATATATATATATATATATATACATATATATATATATATATATATATATATATATATATATATATAGTTTGAAGTTGCTATTTTTCAAAAGTAGGGTAACCAATGAAACAGAACGAGCTTAATACAAGAGTACTCAATACGGAAGTAGAGCAAATTACATTTTCAATTTGTCTTTACATAAGCAGTAATTTGTTGCTACACAGTCATGAGCATGTTTCGATTTTCTAGTATTTAGTAACTAGAGATCTCTTAAGATTTAAGAATTCTGCTTCCAAAAATAAGCGTCTGTTGCCTGAAGAGGTCTCTAGTTACTAAACACTAGAATACCGTAACATGCTCATGACTGTGTAGCAACAAATTACTGCTTATGTAAAGACAAATTGAATATATATATATATATATATATATATAATATATATATATATATATATATATATATATATATATATATTATTTACTATAATAATTATTAAATACCTACAGACACTAGTGTTTCATCCTTTCGGGAATCTTCAATGCAGGGTGTCACGATTAACACCAGTTGATAGATTTGAACCCGGCGACAGAAGTCATTTCTGGCTCTATTAGCAAGGACTATATCCATTCTGCTACAATTAACCCCGAGAGCTGTTGTTGAATTTAAAATATTTATTTCATTAAATGTTTTTAACGTCAGTCAGAGTGATCTATTCATTATTTGACGCTCTGCACATAAGAGCTAAATTGACCGACTTTTAATTCAACTGAAAATGCTCAACGATAACAAACTCGTTTCTTAAGAGGGCTGACATAATTATTTAATAATAACAATTATTAAATACCTACAGACAGTAGTGTTTCATCCTTTCGGGAATCATCAGTGCAGGGTGTCACGATTAACACCAGTCGATAGATTCGAACCCGGTGACAGAAGCAATCGCTGGCTCCATTGACAAGGACCATATCCATCTGGCTACCATATATATATATATATATATATATATATATATATATATATATATATATATATATATATATATATAACGGGAAGGAAATATATATATATAGTTTCCTTCCCGATATGGGTAGGATTCTAACACTGTTTCCTTTTCACTTACGTGTGGTCTATGATCGTTTTCTTCTTCTGCATTGTTCCTTTTAATATCCTGAAGATGTCCCCTGCAATAGGGATGAAACGTTGATCACCATTTTATAAATTCATTCGGTTTTTCTTCTTTCCAAACAACATAACGTCAACCATCGCTGATATTTTTATTTTATTTTTATTCATATATTCATTCATATATTCATTCATATATATATTCATATATATATATATATATATATATATATATATATATATATATATATATATATATATAAACACTGTATAAAAACAACACTAGCGAATAAATACTGGGAACTCAAAGAAAGCGGACATTCGCCGGTAGTCGAATGGAAAATAATAAGACAAGCTACCACGTGCAGACATTTAGACGACCCATGTAAATTATGCCTCCATGAAAAATTTGCTATCCTGTACTTTAAAGAACCCCAAAATCTATTAAACTGTAGACGAGAAATAGCAAACAACTGTGTTCACAAAATAAAACTTACTCTAGGATAGCGATACAAAATAGCTTTAAAACTAACAATAACAATAGAAAACAAACAAATAAATAAATAAATTAAATAAACATGAATATACATAAACTATCACATATATATGTATATATACATATATATATATATGTGTGTGTATGTATATGTGCATGTATGTGTGTACACATATGTATATTTATATATATATAAAAAAAAGGAAAACGTCTACCTTAAACCACTAACATAGTTCTAAAACAGATCCTTTGTTCAATAAAATGCATGCCCATTGGCTAATAAGAAGGGGCGCGGTGGATACTAGAAAGCTGATTGGCTAACTAAAAATCCTCAATATATATAAAAACAAGAAACAACCACAGAATTCGCGCATAAGCCTGACGAATCCTATAGTGAATGAAACGCAGAATATTCAGTGTAGCTTAATCGCCATATATATTTTATAAATTACTATATATATATATATATATATATATATATATATATATATATATATATATATTCATATATATATATATATATATATATATATATATATATATATATATATATATATATATATCGTCACATAAATCTGACCTTGTATGCAATACTTTCTTCGTTTATAAGTTAATTAATTTTGTTCATAGTTTTCCAAAATTTCGGTTGTTCCTTAATCAGTGTGCGTAAATGAGTAAAAGTGTGTGTTTATGTCTTTCTCCGTGTGTACCTCCAGGCGTGTACACACGTATCTGGACTATGAATGCGTGTGTGCATATGCAAGGAAGAAGCTGTCTATTCCTCTCTGTGTATGCATATATGTGTGCGCACTTGTGCTCATCCACTCTTCATAATTGTGAAGGCAACAGCAACCACCTCGTGCGCGTTAATATCTAAACGGGTGTGACTAAAGCACTAAAAGACGGCAAATTTAAAATGGCGATGAACTTGCTTTAAATTAAAAACGTTTCCTGCTTTCGGGAGTTCGTTTGGCGGGAAATAAAATAGCGCGTCAAACAACCATTATAAATAATGTCCGATTATTCGTTAAAAAACACAAAGAAAAATATTAATGACGTACAATTTGAAAGTGGTTTCCTAATTTCTTGTGACTCATTTTCTTTCGGGTTGACTGCTGATTGGATGTCAATGAACTCGTGATATTCAGGCGAGATTTTTTTCAATTTTATTCGTTTATTTTATAAAATTCGCTATTTTTTCATTCTTTACTTTTAATAATGTTGTTTTTTTCGTCTTTTTTTTACATTTTATTTTATTTTTCAGTTCTCATTTTTAAAGTACTTGTTTTTTTTTTCTTTTATTTGTTTTAATTTTTTGTTTGAACATATTTATTTTTTTTCTTGCATTTATTATGTTTGTATTCTTTATTTATTTCGTTTGGATTATTCATTGTTTTATATCATTTCTCATGTTCTTATTTTTTTTATTTTTTTGTTCATTTAATTAATGTTTTTTTTTTTTGCTTTTTTATTGCCATCTTTTAATTATGTATTTTTTCTTTATTTTCTATTCTTTTTTTTTTTTTTTACACTTTTTCATTCCAAACAAGGCATTTTGCCACATGGACGCGAGCGGAAATAATTTGAGGTCATGTCTATAGAAGACTATGTGGGGGGGGGGGAGCAGCGACGTATCTGTTCACAATACACTTAAATTTCTGCAGGGAAACATGAAAATGGGAGGGAATTCCAAAATCTAGAAGGCGTTCTGGATGTCAATGAACTCCAGAAATCAGACAAGATTTTTTTTTCAATTTTATTTGTTTATTTTATAAAATTCGTTATTTTTCATTCTTTATTTTTAATAATGTTTTTTTTTTCATTTTCTTACATTTTATTTTATTTTTCAATTCTCATATTAAATTATTTATTTTTTCTTTTATTTGTTTTTATTTTTATTTTTAAACATGTTTATCTTTGTTTCGTTTATTATGTTTGTATTCTTTATTTATTTAGTTTGGATCTCTTCGGTAAATGGGGCGGGATTTTGTTGCTGGTCGGCTCACTCGGGAGTATGTCGAGGAGGCACTAGTGCTATGAGTTCATCAGAGAACATTTCATTAAAGTACTTGTAAAACGAACACAGGGATGCAACATAGCGGCAATAGGACAGAGGATAGAGCTTGGCCGATAGCGCGGGACCTATTAGATTTGAGGGGGTTTTCCTGTCTAAAACTAGTGTACAATCACGTTGACACACCGATTCTCGCCAGATCACCAAAGTTAAGCAATGAGGAGTTTTGCCAGTACCAGATGGGTTACCATTTGGGAAGGCTAGGCGTTATATGTACCGCGCCGAGTCGTAGAAAATTCCCGGTTGGTATTTGGGGGCGCGTTTAGCCCACGAGGTGGGTTGGTGGTAGATACACCCCAAATCAAGACGGAAAGCAACGGGAAACTTGTCATCCCGAGATTATCTTGGCTCTACAATTTGGAGAGCCGTGGTTGCCAACACTGTTGAAACAGCTGAGTCGCTGCATGCATGTAAAACTTGTGAATATGTGTTATATAATGTCTTATTATTGTTTTTGTTTGTTTTTATTCGTTGTTATTGTTCTTTGTTAAAAGTGTGTCTTAGAGAGAGTCTTATTAAAAGTTATGTTGAGAGAGTCTTATTAAAAGAGAGATGTTGTAAAGAGATTCATATATATAAAATGTTCATACTTAGAAGTGTAATAGAAGCTCTTTTAGTGAGGAGATAGTGTTGAGACAGTCTTAGTGTTCATATTGTGTATATAAGATGTGTATGTAAAGACATTTTGAAACACATGATATACATAAGACATATATAACAATTTTCACTTTACCTTTTGGTAGAATTACAACACAAAGACGACGTGTATAAAAACACATGATGGGTTTATTTCTTCTCCCGACCGGTCGTGGTTTCTGAGTCAAAAATTCAAAGCTTCACATATTAAGTTTCAAAAGTGACCGTCTCGCTTCTAGATGTTCGAATCCCAACTGCCGACTATCGTCTGTCGTCCTCAAACTCCCTCTGACTCTCCCACAGTTTCTCCTTGCTTAACTCTAAAGTTTCTAACTATATCGAGAACTGCCCATTTTCCATGACGTCATACACATGTTAAAACATATGTCTTCTTTCACGTGTTCTGGAAATGCGTGTCCAATACTTTTTCCTTTGTTTACAAAAGGAATTTTAACCTATATTCCCAGTAACCTATATTTCCAATATGTTAAAAACATGTTTATTAAATTATTGTGTAGTTGCATTCTTTCAATTGAATTTTCATAACAGAATTGACAACGCACATTCTTTTCTTGAAACTATTTCATCTCTAAGCTAAACAATGGTTTGTTTTCACATTCCATTGCTAATTCTCTCTCGTAATCTATTTCTAAACCTAAATTACGAGGTTCGAATTTCGTCTATGCTATTTCATTTTCATTTTAACTAAATCTCTCTATTTTT
The DNA here is from genome assembly GCF_053919585.1 of Euprymna scolopes. Classification (NCBI taxonomy): domain Eukaryota; kingdom Metazoa; phylum Mollusca; class Cephalopoda; order Sepiida; family Sepiolidae; genus Euprymna; species Euprymna scolopes. The sequence continues at coordinate 1,917,639 of NC_136494.1, read as the reverse complement.
ATACTTACATGAAAAGGGGACAGCCCTTATCATGCAACATATGCACCGGTCCAGATGTGGCAGCCATGTGGCTCCATGCATGGTCGAATAGTGGCTTTGTGGGAAATATAGGATACTCTTAGGAGTGAGTAATTTTCTAGTACGGTAGAGAGAGCCCACCTTCTTTGCAACAGCTTTGACAATGTCACATATGTTTTTGTTCAAACTTATGTTGCCTGTGAATCTTAAACTAAACAGTTTGGACTATGTACTTTTAGGTGTAGTGTTATTAGCCATGCCTATCGGTGGTTGTTAAAGGAAAGAAGCTTAATCTTAGTAGCATTAAATGTTACCATCCATTTACGGTTCCAATTTCACTACAGACTGAAATTTTTCTTTGCTTTCATTCATATTTGCTTATTTTTCATTTTTATTTTCTATAATTTATTTTCTTTTACTGACACGTTAAGTGTCACAAAGACTGGAGTAGTACCATTAAAACGAGCGGTCGTTTGTGTTCCAGAATTTATTTTTCTTCATAGTCACCACCATTCTTAATGCACTTTTGGCAGCGATGAACGGTGGCTCTGCATGGGCGTTCGGAGTGCGCTTTTTCATAAGAGGGTCGTTCCAAAAATAAAGCTTCCTACTTTTTATCTCAAAAAGTTGAAGAGCTATAAAGATAGGATGGTATCATTAAAATGAGACACTTTTTGTGCTCCAGAATATATTTTTTCTTGCATAGTCATCACCATTCTCAATGCGCTTTTCTCCAGGAATTTAATGACGCGTTTTTGTTTCTGGCGCACGTCCATAACAGGGATTGCTTTCTTAAAGTCTCATACAGTCAATATCTGCAACAGAGAGATTAAATCTTCGGGTCAAGAATGTATAAGTTCAGTCATCATAACAATTATTTGCAATCCCCTCTAATCCATTCAGGTGGAAAAATAATAGAAGCCATTACTTTTGAAACGCCTCTCGTATTTTTTTTCAAACTTCATTTTTACACTTTGAATTAGTCCTCCTTCATTTTCTATCCACTTGATCACTTGAATTCATTTATGAATTTGCTTGAATCTTCTTTTATTCGTCATTTGAATCCGTTTTTTTTTGTTTTTTTTGTATTTTTACTTTCCTACTTTTCATCCTTTTCTTAATTTCCTTTTCTGATAAGTGAAACGTGTTCAGTGGTTTGTTATTGTCGCTCTGTCGGCTTGTTGAATCAAATCACCCATACAGAATCATTACAGTCCAGTTGATCGCTACGAGTTGATCTGCCAACGAGATGAGACTCGGATCAAGCCGCCGGGGATCAACAACGAGAAGAGAAAGAGGAAGGAAACATGTTCTTCCAGGTGAAAAATCTTAGCGTGTCCGGATGTTTCTTGTGTCTTCTGCCCTCAAGTAACTGTCAGCAAGCGAATTGGCTTCTAATGAAAAAAGGTTCGCGTGAATCAAATTAACAACGACCTATACTTAAAATATTCAATAATTCGTCCAGGTCTGACACAAGATTAAAATTAGCGAGCACTGAAATGAATTGCGGCATTTTACATGATCAACTTCCAAGTAACACAGCAAATGATTTGAACTATTTTGACTAGCCGGACCTGTGGAAATTCCACAGCAGGCTCATTCATATGTAATATGTTGGCATTCTGTAGATGTTCAGCGTAAATGGAGACGCTCTGATATTATTATTATTGGTTTTTTGTTAAAACTGCAAAAGTAGTTATCTAAGCTAGCTAAGACGCCTGGCGTAGCCCGGTCGTAAAGTACGCTTAAATATATTTTAATACTTGCAGGTGTCGTAAATATTATTTTAGAGTTAATGTTCTATTAATTTTTATATATTATAAAGTTGCGATTTCAAAAATAATATATATATATATATATATATATATATATATATATATATATATATATATATATATATATATATATGACTTTGGTGCATCAGTTTGAATCGAAACCGGAACTATAACTTATGAAGAAAAAAAATATATATATATTGCTTCATAAGTTATAGTTCCAGTTTCGATTCAAACTAATGCACCAAAGTCATATGGATATATATATATATATATATATATATATTATTTTTGAAATCGCAAATATATATATATATTTAGCCAGTAGAGTTTAGTTTCCTAGAAGTACATCCAATGAAACAACATGTGTCTACCAAAGAGTGCTCAATGAGTGAACAGAGCAGGTATATTAAATTTATTTATACAAACATTGATGGCTACATATGTGCATACATGTTTCTGTAATCACCCGCGTTGGGGAGTTACGTCTTCAGGCCAAGAATTATCGTCGAGAACTGATATTTCAAACAAAAACATTTTCTTATTTCGTTTACATAGTTAGAATGTAACATGGGTGGGGATTATGAGCGAGGAGAGGACAAGTGAGGTCTTTGAAGAGAATAAACATCTTTTTTATTTCCTTTTTTCTTTTTTATATTCCCTTTTTAAGTTTATCTATCCCATCTTTTGGTTTTTATGGCATAAGGTACTTGAGAATTTAGTATTTTTTCTTGCGGTTCGTAAATTAAAAACATTCCTTATGGCCATTGAGTACTGACCAGTGTCTTTCAATCCACACATACACACACATACACACACATACACACACACTTACATACATACACACACACTTACATACATACACACACACTCTAGAAGCAAACATACGCTTATACCTATACTCAGGAGCGGATATACATATTAAATAAATTTAATTAATAATAAATAAATAAATTAAATAAATAAATAAAATAAAATAAAAATAAAATGAAATAAAATGAAAAAATAAATAAACAAATAAACAAACAAAAAATATACATAAAACCCCGGAAGTTATCAAACTCCTCAAGCATGCATATATATAAATACACGTATAAACACCCACACTTTGATACACCCGTGTATATATACACATATATACACACATATACACATACATAGACATATAATGCTCACATACAGTTATAACATGTTTATATTTACACTTACATACGCAGTTATATCAATGCACGGACCCTCAAACACAGACATCCATGTACACACCTGGATACCATACATCATGACTGTTATCATATCAAAACTAATATTAATCCCACTAACACTCCTAATAATAATAATTCTTATAATATTGATAATATTAATGACACCACTAATATCAATAATAATAACAATAATAAGACTGTCGATTGGGACCTTTAAAACCTGTGGACCCTAACCGGATACACGTCTCATTAAAATACATATATATATATATATATATATATATATATATATATATATATATATATATATACACATATACATATCCATACATACATACATATACATATACATGCACACGTATACCAGCATACACACAATATATACACACACAGTCAGACTATCCGCAGGCGCAGACACACATCCCATCCATATGTGTCCCCAAATCTCCACAGATGTATACGAGACACCTATACATATAGATATCAATATAGACTCACGTATATACCTACATATATATACACACATGGACACACAGATACCCGCTCACTCACAACGCATAAAAACACAGCAATACATGCACAAATACAAAAACCTTTTTTAAATAATAAAGTGCCTTTTTACTTCCGTAGTGTGGTAACCCTTCTATATATGAAACAGCGTATTATTATAGTTTACAAGGGCGTATATATACATACATAATATACATACATATATACCCAGACACTCAGACATTCTTGTAATATACATTATTATAATCATCGTATACGAGACAGCCTATTTTAATAGTTCAGATATATATATATATATACATGATGATTGCAACATATACATATATATATACATACATATATATATACATATACATACACATACATATATATACATACACACACATACAAATATACACACATATATACATACACATACATACACACATACATACCTAAATACACTTATACATACATATTTACACAAAGTACAGACATATATATATATATGTACACTGCCACCAAATGATACATCTAAAATAGAAATGAACTCATTCACTACATAATTCTCTTTTCTACCAAACTCCACACGCATAGTTATATTACCCGCCCCCACCCGCTTGTTACTTTTTCATAAGTTGTACCTTTTTTTTTACTACGTAAAAATTTATAGTGAATTCCGCTTGGAGTTCATAGGTCTATCCCCATATTTAACAAGCACTCTTTCGAGGGTTACACAGATATACATAAGATATATTACGATATAATCATGATATATAACATATGACAAAAAATCAGAGTATTTAGGTTATATAAACGGAGTATAAAGGCTTATATATATTGTAGTACTTAACTTCATCTTTATTTATTCGCCTTTATTTCTTTATTTTTTATTTTCCTACCCACGTATATATACATATACATACAGATCATATACACATACATGCACACACGCAAAAATATTCACATGCATACATTATTTCGAGGTTCACATAAACAATCTATTACTCGTTTGGTTCAAATATACTTTCATACAGGTATTTATTTAGGTTAGTAATATTATAACTGCTTGAAAATATAGAATATTAAGCGACTTATGTAATCCATGCGGGTAGGAGCATAGTTACGACCACACTCATCCTCTTTTGGGGGGGGGTTATTGGATGGGGGATAGTTGTAATCATAGTTGTTCTGATCTTCTTAATTTAGAGTTCTTTAAGTGCGTGTATTCTGAAATTTTTGCAGGATATAGCAGTTTCTTGTTTAATATTTAACAGTTTATCCCTATCCTTAAACCTAGTTATCTCAAGTTTTTCTGATAAGCATAATGGACATGGTGAGTTTAATGAGTGGCAAGTATTGGCCCTTCTAATAATCTTCCATTCTATTCTAGGTGTTTTATTTTCTCTAACTAATTTCCAGTAGTATAACGATAAGGAAGTGCCCTTTTCATACGTTTGAGTATTCATCGAATGTGTATGTCCATAGAATCTATTTTTGAAAGTCATTTGGGTACTACCTATGTAGAATCTTTCATCCCTTGGGTTCTCAACTGGAATATCCTAGCCTGGTATACCACTGATGAGGTTAGACATTCATTTTTTATTGGGCATTCCTCAGGCTTTTGGCAGTTACATTTATTCACAGCCGTGTTATCATTAGTATTTACACTTTCTCTACTAGTCATCCTTAAGATTCTTCCATTATGTTTTTTATAATTCTTTCCAAGTTATCACCACAGCTATAACTTTTTTAATGTATTTTTATTAAATGTTTTATGTAATATATTATTTGGTGGGAAATACTCGTTAATAAGTTGTAAACATTTTGTACCAAGTTTTGTTTTCAACATAATATTAAAGGGGGGTGTGAACCAAATCACCTTCCTATTACGATTTCTAGACCTATTTGTGCTAGCATTAGTTACTTTATATTTTATATCTATGTCCTTATAACCACTATTTTTAAGTGCTGTATTATAAGTAGCTTTGCAATCATTGAAAGTTTCTTCATCAGAAGAATTGTTACTTATTCTACTTTCAATAGATAACGGTATATGTTTAATAATGGATGGTGGATGGTTAGACTGTGGGTGTATATAAATAGGGTTAGCGTTATCCTTCATATATGGTTTATAAGTATTTAAATCAAGATCCCTTGGCCTGAAGACGTAATCCCCCAACGCGGGTTATTACAGAAACATGTATGCACATATGTAGCCATCAATGTTTGTATAAATAAATTTTATATATATATATATATATATATATATATATATATATATATATATATATGATAACTTGAGTTCCTTCAGCTATAATCGAAACCGAAACCAAAACTTATAAAGAAGTCTTAGTAAAATTATTTATAAAAAATAGATGGCCATCAGCTATAATCGACACCGAAATAAAAACTTATGAAGAATTATTGGTATTGCTAGTAAGACTAAGCTGTTCTCTTTTAACAATTTCAAGAAACTTCTCCAATCACCGATATCCATGACAAATAACTCCCGACCTGAGAATTCACAAGAAATATGAACCACTATTGGGAGGTAAAAAAAAAATGGTCGATAGTAGAATGGAAAATAGTATAGCAAGTCAATACATGTAGAAACTTAGACGAGCATAGAGTATATGTTTGAACTCCAGAATGTATTAAACTGCTAGAGTTAAAAAGCAAACTTATGTATTCACAAAATGAAATTTACATTAGAATGAATAAACAATAAATTATGAACTACAACTACTACTACTAATAATAACAACAATGAAAAAATGATAATCATAATTATAATAATTAATAAACAAATGCATAAGAAAATACTCTAATATAACATAAAATGTAAATAAACATCCAAATTAAAACTAGGTCATCTCCGATCACAAAGAAAAAATCCTTGATAAAACAACATAGAAACAGGTGCACGCGTTCATTTTTTTTTTTTTTCAATAACTGGGTGTGTAAATAACTAAGAATCTGATTAGCTGACAAAAAAACCCAGTACCACGGGGATATAAAAAAAACACTGAGCAACATCATTTTTATACAATACCGTGACAATTCCTTATGAGGATGAAACGCGAAAAATTTTCTTTAGCTTAATAAGATATTTTCAAAACTTACTATATATATATATATATATATATATATATATATATATATATATATATATATATATTATTAAATTTTCATCCCAAAGAAGACACATTGCCACTATGATGTAGGTGGCTACTATCAGGGACATAAGCTACAGGGATACTATGTGGGGAGTTGTGCAGCAAGATGTTTGTTCACGTTACACTTGAACTTTTTATTACATTTTCACCCCAAACAAGGCACATTGACACTTTGGTGTAGGGGGCTACTATCATGGGCAACAACTACTGGGCCACTATGTTGGGATTTGGGCAGCAAGATGTCGGTTCACGTTACACTTGAACTTCTGCATGTCAGTACAGTTGGGGAAGCAGGGACCTGGAATGGAATTCCAGAGTCTATCAGTTCTGGGGAATAAACTACTGCAGTAAAAAGATCTTTTACATCTAGGGATCTCTAGTGTGTGGGGTGGGATTTAGCTGTCTGCCGGGTTTGTTGAGGGTGTCTACGTCGTGAGGACACAAGTGTCTGCAGTTCATCAGGGTATTCAACATTAAAATACTTGTAGAACAGGCAGAGGGATGCAACGTTCCGTCGATGGGACAGAGACAAAAGCTTAGATGCCAAGTCAGGGCCTATCAGATTTGCGACTCTCTTTTGAACCTTGTCTAGGAGTAAGAGACTAGTAGCAGATGCACCAGCCCAAATGTGACAGCAATACTCCATACATGGGCGAATGGTGGCCTTATAGAGGTACAGGATACTTTCGGGTGTTAGTAGTTTCTAGCACGGTAGAGAGAGTCTTGGCAGCATTGAATGTGACCATCCATTTTTGTCCCCATTCCACTACAGATTGGAGGTCATCCTCTAGTGTTTTTTTCATTTCTTTAGTTATGCGTTCATTTGTTTTCCTGTCATACCTGTTATAGAGTGTGGTGTCATCAGCATATATACCCATCCCAGAGGCAATTCTTTCGGGGAGCTCATTAATGAATATTAGGAACAATAGAGGTCCAAGGATAGACCCCCGAGGCACTCCTGCATTTATATCATATTGTTTAGATGTACGACTGTCGAGGACAACCTGGATTTTTCTCTTATCTAAGAAGGATTTAATTATGTTAAGTATTCTACCAGTGATACCGTAAGATCTAATCTTCCTGAGGAGACCCTCATGCCATACCCTGTCAAAAGCCTTGGATATATCTAGAGCTACCTCTCTGTCCCCCCCGCCTTGTCCAATGAATGATATATACGTTCAGAGATTACAGTGAGGATGTCTGCTGTGGAACGGGCTTGTCTAAATCCATATTGTTTGTCAGTCAGAAGTTTAGCATCTGTAAGGTGGCGGACTACAGCATGGTTAATTATGGTCTCTAATTTTTTTTGCGAAAAGTGGAAGGAGGCTAATGGGGCGATAATTTGATGGGTCAGTTCTTTAGCCAGAATTCTTAAATACTGGTACCACAGTAGCAGTTTTCCAACAGCCCGGAAAGCAAGATTGATTAACATCTGTTGTAGAGTTTGGAGAGAACTGGAGCTACTTCGGCTGAGCACTTTTTTAATAGAACAGCTGGGATGAGATCGGGTCCACATGCTTTTGAAGTGTCAAGGTTTTTTATGACAGCATGCACCTGAGCAGGGGTGATTTTTAGATCGTCTAGCCTGCCGTCTGTCCACAAAGGAAAGTCAGGCAGGGGTGGTTGAAGGGTCCACTGTGGAGTTTGAGGCAAACCGACTGGCAAGCATATTAGCCTTGTCGGTTACTGAGCAAACAACCTCGTGATTGTTGGTTAGTGGGGGAATTGTTGATTGCCCATTATTTACTACACTGTTGTAGATTTTCCAGAAGTCACGAGTTCCTAGTTTTTGTGCTTTGATGCGTTTTTTAGTGGTTTCAGTAAATTCTCTCTTAGCTGTCGCTATTTCTTTCTTAACGTTACTTCTAGCTTCTATATACTTCTGTCTGTTGAACTAGACTTATGTCGGTTAAATCTGCGGTATGCATACTGCCTTTGAGCAATGGCAGTTGCGCAAGTCGAAGTAAGCCATTTGGGAGAGTGGGGCTTGCTATAAAATTTCCGCATGGGAACATGTGCTTCAATTGCTGTTTTGAACCATTCAGTGGTCTCATTTGCGCACTGTTCAGCAGGAAGAGAAAAAATATTTCCCCATGGGGCATCTCTGATAAGATCTCTGATGGCTCCCCAGTCAGCCGTTTTATAATATCTGACTCTTCAGTTTTGGGTCTAGAGTTTAGGGCGATTTCGACCATTATCACTACATGATCAGCCTTCCCGAGTGGGCGATCAACATTTGTTATACAATCATCGGGAACTGTGGTCACAAATATCTAGAAGTGATGCGTGTTGTTCTTGCTGGTCAGGGAAACGGGTTGGAAACGTAACCATTTGTGATAGGGAGTGAGATATAGCGAAGCTATGTGTTGTGCTGCCCGCTGCATCTGTGTAAGTAGAGAATCCAAGCCAGTTTTTGTGGTGAACATTAAAGTCACCAAATACATGTACTTGTGCGCTAGTGTCGAGGGAGAGTGCTGTGTCTATGCTGTCAGAGACTTTGTTTATTATGGTACAGTCCTGGGTCGAGGGAGAGCGGTAGAGAAAAATAAAAGTAGCTAATGTTATGTTGTGTGTTTAATCTAAAGCACATAAAGGCTTGATCGTCCGATTCTAGGTTTGTTTCTCTAGTCAAGGAGAGGGTGTTACGAATGTAGACTCCAAGTCCGTGCATATGTATGTCAGAGTCCTTACGGCAGAGTGGGAGATAGGCAGGCATGTTAAAGTAGTTAGTGGGGATGGAGGGTGTAGGTTAGTCTCACTGAGTGCTAAGATACCTGGGACATTTGTTAGGAGAAATGCTTCAACATCAGCTAAATTAGTTCTAAGCCCACGGATGTTCGTGAATGCAAGCCTCAAGGGAGGAGGCAAATTGGATTTGTTTGTCCCTAGGCCTGGTTTAAGCTTTTATTTTTTATTGTAGTGTCATCATGTTTTTAAAGAGTTTCAGTTTAGGTAAGGGGAGCTGAACAATAGGTTATGCAGAATATCAGACATGCATCACAAGTAGACCATCAGTTAACCTTTCTTCAACTAGGACTGTGGCCCAAGGAAAGCCCATCGGGGATGAGTGCAGGGTCCTTTTCCATGCCCGACATGGCACTACAAACATCCCGATATTATACAACTGTTGATGGAGCAGCCGCTCTAAGCGCTACCAAAGAGTTAGGGCACCTGTACTACCAGTCAGAAACAGCAGCCAGGAACTATCAATCCGGTACCCTCAACCCATCAGAAGAAGGTACACCCAATCTAATTGCACAGGCATCTGTGGTACTCAAGCACTTCCAAGTGCCAAGTTTTGAGGGGTGGGGTGTGTCGGGAGTGGGGAAAACGGCGTTCGTTGCCCTAGACAAGAAACAAGATCTACCACTAAGTGTTTTGTCGAATCACTGTGATAGCGTCTCTGTGCCTGACAAATAGGCAAAGAAGGAGTATAGAAGCCGGCCGATAGACAGAGCCTAACTTCTCCATGTCAGTACAGTTGGGGAAGCAGGAACCCGGAAGGGAATTCCAAAGTCTAGCTGTTCTGGGGAAGAAACTACTGGAGTAGAAGGCTGTCTTACATCTAGGGATCTCAACTGTGAAGGGGTGGGATTTTGCTGCTTATCGCGTTTGTCTGGGGTATTTACGTCGGAGCATTCACCGTTAAAGTACTTGGAGAACTGGCAGAGGGATGCTACATTTCGTCGTATATATGTATATACATTTATATACGTATGCATATGTAACGCTACACACGTTTACAAACGTGTTAACATAAAGGGACCCAACACGTTCTAGAAATTCAAACCACTTATTTCCGCTTAAACATTTATTTCCGGGTAATTCCCCGAATAAAACTACATCCTGAACCATTTCTCTCACCTGTGTCCTCTCGCACGTATTTTTTAAAAATCTTTTTCTTCCTCACCGTGACGTCACTTTGCAAACGGCTCGACATACAACCGCCATATATATATATATATATATATATATATATATATATATATATATGCATGTGTGTGAAAACATATATATATGTGTGTGTGTGTGTGTGTGTGTGTGTGTGTGTGTGTGTGTGTGTGTGTGTGTGTGTGTGTGTGTCTTTATATATATACATTTCAAACTTTTCTTATCATTTCCTTCTAGGTAGGGATGAGACATCCTCCTTCCGAATGACAAACATTCACCCGCTATCTCATACATTTCAACCAGGAGATGAGATCTTATTAAGATTCTAACCGTCTCCTTTAGTGCTAATGTTTGTATGTCTCTTGCACTTGGTTCGCCGGGTATGTTTGCTAAGTAGTTTTAGAAATACTTTTTGTGAGTCCGGCTTTGCTATAATTATTTGAGATGATTTTAGTTTCTTTTTCATATTGTACCTATATAATATACCTATATATATATATATATATATATATATATATATATATATGTGTGTGTGTGCGTGCGTGCATAATATATATATATATGTATGCATACATATATACGTAAAAGTGTATGCATTTATACATAGATACATGTACATGCATATACATGCGTATACAAATGCATATATATGTACATATATGCATAATATACACACACACACACACACATATATATATATGTATGCATGTATGTATGTATGTCAAGTCATGTCATGTCATGTCATGTCATGTGCTACTGGTACCATGTAACCCAGTACTACCTGCCTCATGGTCGGGTCACCGGCAACTAAATTGGTTCCCCCACCAGACTTGTTTGGTGAGGAGGGCGCCTAGTCTCCCTGAAGGATTAAAAACAAGACCTTCCAAAGGGCGAATGAACTCTTTTTCTGGGTCAACGGCCAACTAGCACCGTGTATATTTGTGTGTGTGTGTGTGTGTGTGTGTGTGTGTGTGTGTGTGTGTGTGTGTGTGTGTGTGTGTGTGTGTGTGTGTGTGTTGGGGTGGAGAGGGCTCCCCTAAACCGTGGTGAAGGCAACCTTTCTAGGAGAAGTAAATCTCTGATCTAAAAAAACCATAAAGCGGAAGACCATTACCCGCATTAAGCTGGTCTGCAGTTTAATTTGTTGCTGGCTATCTTGCTCTTGCTTGTTGCTGGATATCAACATTTTGAACCGAGAGAGGGAGACTTAGCTGTCGTACAAAGCTAAGACTCTGTAGCATCATATTTGTATAGATACTCCCTCAGACATTTGGGCTCATGGATTTTAAATGTCTGAGGGAGTGGCACTCGTCTGACAAGACGTTGCAATCATCATGTATGTATGTATGTATGTACATATATATATATATATATATTGAGTATATTTATCCATAGGTAAAAAAGAAGATTGAATTAGCTTTTGCTATTAAACAAAGATAACTATCTAAATAAACATGCGTTGTTAGGTCTTCTATGGATATTCATTTTCGACATTATAGTATCAAGCTTTTTTTGTATCTAAGCAAACTTTCATATTTTCTTATGAGTATACGCATAAAAATATTAGATATTGATGTAATAATAATTGATTTTTCTGCATAAAAATATACCGAAAGTTTACTGCTTGAACTAGTTTTACCGAATAAATTTTTGTATAAACAATATCGCTTGAAGAGATCTCTAGTTACATGTAACTGGCTGACAAAACCGTGCTAATGAATGTGTAGAACAACAAATATATATATATATATATATATATATATATATATATATATATATATATATATATATATATATATAGGGTAGAGAGGGTTCCCGTAAGCCGTGGTGAAGGCAACCTTTCTAGGAGAAGCAAATCTCTGATTTAAAAAACCATAAAGCGGAAGACCAGTACCCGCATTAAGCTGGTCTGCAGTTTAATTTGTTGCTGGCTATCTTGCTCTTGCTTGTTGCTTGATCTCAACATTTTTAACCGAGAGAGAGAGACTTAGCTGTCGTACAAAGCTAAGACTCTGTAACATCATCTTTGTATAGATACTCCCTCAGACATTTGAGCTCATGCATTTTAAATGTCTGAGGGAGTGGCACTCGTCTGACAAGACGTTGCAATCATATATATATATATATATAGAGAGAGAGAGAGAGAGGGGACGTATATACACACATGTATACGATTTCTCTATGTCGAACATATAAAATGACGGTTAAAAAACAATAAAACCACGAAACAATAAAGTTAACTGCCTAAACTTCAAAGATTTACACTTGACTCGTCTTTGTTCGATGCTTGTGGGTCCCTAGTTTTAGGCTTGCCTCATGCTCGACCCCCTCCCCTGCGGCAACAACTAGATAATGAAGAAAAGCCGTTTGAATTCAAATTGATTAGATTTCTGCCTCACTTGCTTTGCTTCCTTTCGGCAATTTTATCGTTTCGATCAAATCAATGTTCGGATTTTATTGACGAATTAAAAAAAAACTACATTGTTGTCATGTTGTTAGCGTTTTTAATGAATATTGAAGCGTTCAGTCGGTTCACAAGCCGGGGTCAAGGAGAAGGGTGTTGACTTGTCTTTAAAACATGCATGATATTTATCTATCTATCTATCTATTTCTCTCTCTCTCTCTCGCTCTATATATATATATATATATATATATATATATATATATATATATATATATATATACTAGCAAAAGTACGCGTCGTTGACTGGGTTCAAAAACAGCCTACAGAAAATGGACTCTGATTTATGAAAGTATGATAGGTTATGAAAAGGAAGGGTTGTAAAGAGATAGCTTCGAATTTGGGGGTATCAAAACCAAAGCAAAATATGATGAAAGTAAAAATAAAATAGATAAACCCCATAATTTATTATACCATACCTGTTCACACTGAAACACTTATCACAATATTCTGTGGATCTATATTAAAAAACCTTGTTAAACTTTGTGACATATTTCCATTCTATGAAGGTCAGGTGCGAACGAACACCCCATAATTTTATTATACCATATTTCTTCAATCTGAAACATAATTATAAAAGTATACTTACGCAGATAGATATGAAAAGTCTTTATTAAAGTTTGTGCCTATTTCCATTCTATGGAGGCCAGGCGCGAACGCAGACCCCACAATTTTATTATACCATCCCTATTTAAGTTAAAACATACTTAGCAAAGTATTATTATGTACATCTATATCAAAAACAATTGTAAACGTTTTTTTTTTAATTTTTAAATATTTTATTTCCATACTTTGTGGGCCAGGCGCGAACGCAGACCCCACAATTTTAATGAATCATCATTATGCCAGATAAAACATACTTATTCCTGTGTACATCTTCTATCATTATATGTAATCAGTTTTTTAAAATAGTCAACTATATAGGAGCTTATTCGTGACCAGACACACACACACACATTCAGCTTTATATTATAGATATACAAAATATAACTACTTCATTTACTCACATAAATAAATATCCGAAAGTATAAATGTATGCGTAAACTTTAAGTATTTACTTCAACAGTGCTCAATACGTAGGCAGAGCTAGTTAGTAAGTTATAAAATATATATGGCGATTAAGCTACACTGAATATTCCACGTTTCATCCACTCTAGGATTCTTCAGGCTTAAGCGAGAATTTTGCGGTTGTCTCGCGTTTTTATACATGCACCTTCTATTGAGTTTTTAGTTAGCCAATCAGCTTTCTAGTATCCACCGAACCCTTCCTAATCAGCCAATGAGCAGGCACTTACAGGACAAAAGCCTAGTTGACCTCCGGTTGACCCGTTCCTTTGTGTGTGGGGGGGGGGGTGCACACGCGTGTGTGTGCTATTTAGCGCAGATATCTAGTGTCTTGACCTGTTTTAAATCTAGGTTAAAATTTTTATGTTAGTTTTATAATAATAATAATAATCATAATAATAATAATAATAATAATAAAACCACCTCCGGACAACAACAACCATGCTAGAAATAAAAATAAAAATACTAATAACGAACAAGATAAATTCAACTGTAGATACTGCACACTTTGCCCACTTCAAAATAAATGTCTAACCAAAAACATAGTTTACCAGGCCACAATATCTGCGGGAGAAAACCTGAATAACAAGAAATATTGCGTAGGTATGACTTCCTCAGACTTCAAAACTCGATATTATGACCACAAAAGTCACTCAATAATAAAAAAAATCGTATGAAAACAATTCTAGCATACAAATACTGAGAACTCAAGGAAAGCAGACGTTCGCCGGTAGTCGAGTGAAAATAGTAAGACAAGCAAACACATGCAGAGACCGAGAAGATCCATGTAGATTATGCCTTCATGAAAAATTTTCTATCCTATACTTTAAAGAACTCCAACATCTATTAAACTGTATGAGAGAAATAGCGAACAACTGTGTCCACAGGATAAAATTTACTCTAGGATAGAGATACAAAATAATTTTAAAACTAACAATAACAATAGAAAATAAACAAATAAAAATAAATAAATAAATATACATAGATATAAACTATCACACACACACACACACACACATATGTATGTATATATATATATATATATATATATATATATATATATATATATATATATATATTATATAAACTAACATATATAAAAAACTTTAACTTAGGTTTACAACAGGTCAAGACACTAAATGTCTACGCTAAATAGCACACACAAAGGAACGGTCAACCGGAGGTCAACTAGGTCTTTGTTTTGTAAGTGCCTGCTCATTGCCTGATTAGGAAGTGTTCGGTGGATACTATAAAGTTGATTGGCTAACTAAAAAGTCAATAGAAGGTGTTTATATAAAAACGTTAGACAACCACAAAATTCTCGCATAAGCCTGAAGAATCCTAGAGTGGATGAAACGCAGAATATTCAATGTAGCTTAATCCCTATATATATCTTATTACTATATGCAAAATATATATATACATATATAGAGAGATAGATAGATAGATTGATAGATAGATATAGATAGATAGATAGATAGATAGATAGATAGATAGCGAGAGAGAGAGATAATCCTACACAACAATACAAACCAAACTACTACGATCCACATCGCAAACACAATCAAAAATCCATTTCCACAGACGCTATATCGCCAACACAAACAACTAAAAAAATAACTTTACTAAACAACCCTTGCCAAAATATCCCCATAATACAAAACACAGAAATTACATAATTCAAAATAATGTCTACAACACTCAACTCTCATATTCCACACAAAGAAGCAAACCCTCGAGATGCCTCTCTCATCAACGGGCTCAATTCAAATATTCCATACATCACCAATCCCAAGGAACAAACCTACCCTACAATACACCTCAGCCACTCAACCATACAAATATCCACAACAGCAACATCAATTCCAATTAGAACACAACTATCGAACGCAAACAACATATAATAATAACCCATTCAATCATTTTACACTCAACCCTTGCAATAATGCACACAACACTTATTTTCGAAGGGGGCATCAAATCCCCCTAAAACACGCAACCTCTCAAAACAAGGACACCAACAATCCCCACTATTTTTAGGAATCCCTCGCGGAACAACAATTTCAGGTTAGAAAAAATTAGACCCCAAATCATGAACTTATCCACACACCTTATCAAAAAAGGAAACAGAAATACTAAAGCTGGGCCTCAAATTCTAATCTACTCCTAAAAGCAATATAGCGGAATTAAAAAATAGCTCTAAAGAATTCGAACGGAAATTTAGACTCATAGAAACATTAGATGACAAAGGGAGAAAAGATGATTCTTTAGTAAAAAAAAAAAACAAATCAAGCAGAATAACGTAAAAGAACTAAACACCTTCTTTGAAAATCTCTGGAACTTCAACCTTAAAAAAAGGAAAAACCACAAGCAAATTCACATCCAAGTAAAACCAACCACTCGAAATAATAAAGAAGATAAGAAATAATAACGACATAATTATAAAAGAAGCGGGAAAAGGCAGTGCAATAGTAATCATGGACAAAACTTATGAAACAAATATTATGAACTACTAGATGACAAACACTACTATAAACCCAAATGTTAAAAACAATACTTGGCAAGAAATCTCTAGATCTTATCGAAAAGCACTTTCCCGCAACCAACGTGTTACACAAAATTTTCAATAAAAATACCCTAAAATTATCCTACGCTTTTGTTCACGTGAATGCATGTGTGGAGTATTTTCCAAGAATTTGGTAGGCGTAAAATAATTTTTTTTGATTGGAAATAATTATTTTAATGGCAAGAAGCATTCAGGCCAGATTGTTCTGCGAAAATTTAGAGATGATAATTAAAGCACATAATAACAAAATATTAAATAAAAGCAATGAAAACAACAGCAAAATAAACAATAAAAAATGGACACCATGACAAAAATAAAATTAACACAAAAGACACATATGTAATTAGTAGAAATAATAATAATAATAATAATAATAATAATAATAATAATAATAATAATAATAATAATAATAATAATAATAAACCAACTCCGGACAGCAACAACCATATAAGAAATAAAAAATACTAATAACGAACAAGATAAATTCAACTGTAGATACCGCACAATCTGCCCACTTCAAAATAAATGTCTAACCAAAAGCATAGTTTACCAGACCACAATATTTGCGAAAGAAAACCCGAATAACAAGAAATATTACGTAGGTATGACTTCCTCAGATTTAAAAGCTCGATATTATGACCAAAAAAGTACATTCAATAGTAAAAACACACACACACACACACACACCGAATGAAAACAACGCTAGCAAATAAATACTGGAAACTCAAGGAAAGCGGACGTTCGCTGGTAGTCGAATGGAAAATAGTAAGACAAGCAAACACATGTAGAGACCAAGACGACCCATGTAGATTATGCCTTCATGAAAGATGTGCTATTCTATACTTTAAAGAACCCCAACATCTATTAAACTGTAGGAGAGAAATAGCGAACTGTAGGAGAGAAAAAGCGAACAACTAAATTTATTCTAGGATATAGATACGAAATAATTTTAAAACTAACAAAAACAATAGAAAATAAGCAAATTAAATAAATAAATAAACATGCATATTCCTAAATTATCACACATGTATATGTATGTATGTATGTGTGTATGTGTATATATCTATGTATATATATATATATATATATATATATATCGTCTTTGAAGTTTTTAACCTTTAAAACTATACAAAAAAATATTTTTTATCACTCGTTAGAAAACCATCTAGTCAGTAAGTCATTTAATCACCTGCAATCACTGCATCAACTCGCTCTCGAATTTACTATAATACCAATAATTTATTTTTCAAGGGATCATCAGTTGTTTACCATGAAACATATATATATATATATATATATATATATATATATATATATATATATATATATATATATATATATAAACTAACATATAAAAAACTTAGCCTAGATTAAAAACAGGTCAAGGCACTAGATATCTACGCTTAATAGCACACACAAAGGAACGGGTCAACCGGAGGTCAACTGAGCCTTTGTCCTGTAAGTGCCTGCTCATTTGCTGATTTTGAAGGGCGAAGTGGATACTAGAAAGCTGATTGGCTAATTAAAAACTTAATAGAAGGTGCGTATATAAAAACGCGGGACAACCACAAAATTCTCGCATAAGACTGAAGAATCCTAGCATGGATGAAACGCAGAATATTCAGTGTAGCTTAATCGCCATGTATATTTTATAACTTACCAACTTGCTCTACCTACGTATTGAGCACTGTTGAAGTAAATACTTAAAGTTTACACATAAATTTATACTTTCGTATATTAATTTAAGTGAGTAATTGAAGTAGTTATATATATATATGTGTGTGTGTGTGTGTGTGTGTGTGTGTGTGTGTGTGTGTATGTGTGTGTGTGTGTGTGTGTGTGTGTGTGTGTGTGTGTGTGAAGATATTTCTAGAGTAAGATAGATCGATGGAAAGATAAGTAAATAGATAGATACGAACATCAAAGATGATGTTTGTCTGCATCTCTACGGTTGGTTGCTATCTAATTAAGCTTTTATCCTAAGAAGTATATAACTAGATACGATAACATTAGTCTCTTTCTCCTGAGTAAGTCCTCTCCATATAAAAATATCAGCGAACGTTGCCTTGTGTTATTTTTTTCATGAAAAGAAGCATAAAGTGTGCAAAAAACAACACGTATAAACATCCGCACGTATGTATTTACATGTTTTATTGAAATGCTAAGCCTCTAAATCGGGTATTTGTTCTAATAAGTACCAACATTTAAGTCAAGCAAACATCAAATGATTTTAGACATAGTTTTATGGTGGTGGTAGTGGTACTTTCTGTCACTGTTGCATATTTGTTGTCCATGGACAACTCTAAGATAAAGTTTAATGAATGTTAGGTAAGAGGGTGGCTCAACAAAAGCCGCTTCACATTAGACTTAATAACGACCATGCTCTAGCAAGCTGGGAAGCATCCACACAGTGTTATGTTCCATACAATTCTCGTTTAGTTTTTGGTACAAATAGAGATTGACTGAAATTTTTGACAGTTGTTGTAGGTAGACAAGTGTTTAATGCACATTTTTTACAGAGGAGGAGCATAAATTGAAGCCCGGTCAAGCAGTTAACATTAAAGTAACGGTAGAGTAAAGATAGACTAACAACATGTAAGTAAGAAGGTAGATAGGTTCTCGCCCACTAGATTTCGAAGACGGTTTTGTACCCTGTCAAGGCAGGAAAGGAACTCTTAAAGGAAGTGAGGGGAAATAAGGTTAGGGGTAGGGTCCGAATTAAGGTTAGGGTCCAAATTTAGGTTAGGGTCCGAATTAAGATTAGGGTCCAAATTTAGGTTAGGGTCCGAATTAAGGTTAGGGTCCAAATTTAGGTTTGGGTCCGAATTAAGGTTAGGGTCCGAATTAAGGTTAGGGTCCAAATTTAGGTTTGGGTCCGAATTAAGGTTAGGGTCCGAATTTAGGTTAGGGTCCAAATTTAGGTTAGTGTCCGAATTAAGGTTAGGGTCCGAATTAAGGTTAGGGTCCGAATTAAGGTTAGAGTCCAAATTAAGGTTAGGGTCCGAATTTAGGTTAGTGTCCGAATTAAGGTTAGAGTCCGAATTAAGGTTAGGGTCCAAATTTAGGTTAGTGTCCGAATTAAGGTTAGGGTCCGAATTAAGGTTAGGGTCCGAATTAAGGTTAGGGCCAGAGTGTGTGACTCATGCTCTTTTAGCAATAACTGTATAAATAACGAATGTATCGACGTTGGTATGAATGTGATTCGTTTTTTATATAGGAGACACTACTTATCAAGACCTGGAGCCACTTGAGGATAATAGTTAATGAATGTACAGTAGTCAATGGAACAATATCATAGTAATCGTTAGTAGTGGAAATTTGGTAAATTGGATCATTTAAGGTGAATGTCTCATCAACAACATGTTTATGTCGGACTTGAAGACAACCATATTGTAGTTAGTATGAAAGCAGCCAAACGAACCCGACTTCCACAGCCGTGTACAGTTTTAAAGAAAGAAGCTTTGTTCATGGAGTCTATGTTTAGGTTTAGGTACAGATAAAGAGTGGGTGAAATTATTGATAGTGGTTTCAGGTAGACGAGTGTTTTTTTTTTCGTGAGTTTGGCAAGAGGGGGACCATATATTGGAGACAGGCTTGCAACATTTCTTCTGTGTGAAAGATGTTGCAGGGAAAAGAAAGAGGTATCATCTACTAGGCTACGAAGTCTATTTTGAACTCTGTCAAGGCAAGGTAAGGTGCTTCTAGCAACTCCTGCCCAGATGTGGCAACAGTATTCCATCCTTGGACGCACCTGTCTCTTATACAGATATAGAATCTATCGGTAGTGAGATATGTACTGGAGCGATAGAATGACCCACCATCTCTTCTGGTCGTATCGTCGTCTTTCACACTGGGGGCTTCCGAGAGGATGTGTACCTGTTGACAAGTATCAAAACATATAATAAAACAAACAAAAAGTTAAGACACATTCTAAAAATGTTGCACTGTGTTGTGTATTTGTTAGACACCATCGACCCTCTGAACGCTAAGGTTCAAATTTGGACAGTGTGCTGAAGCCTCTTTGTTGTCGGTTATCAGCTCATTTCGATCTACTCTGAACCACGATATGTGTTCAACTATGTCTATTTCGCTTGTCTCCTCGATTCCAACTGTCGTCAACCGTTTCAAACCCAAGACAGTCCGTAAACTATCCAAAACTGTCGTGAACCGTAACAAAAGTCACTGACACTCCTAAGCCCCCCGGTCAATTAACTCTAAGAATATTGACCTTCATTGTTCCGTCCTTTTTCTGTTACTAATACATCCTTGATTAACAATCCCATTTTAGCTTTCTTTGTGTACCTTTATGAACAACTTCCTCTCCATTGTTCTGCTGATAAACTTATTTCATCATTTTTATTAATATAAATGTTTTCTTTTTACACATCCTAACGCTTGAGATGCGCAACGTTTTTGTTTGTTCGTTTGTTTGTTTGTTTTGTTTTGTTATTTTTTATAGTGGAGTTAACCAATCGGAAATTGAGTATTTGTTTTAATCAACGCCGATTCACTTTTCTTTTGCCGAACTCTTTTTGGAAAGATTTCGCTTTCATTTTAAAACCAATAACTACAATGAGGGCCTCCATTATTTTCGGCAAAATTAGAAATATTTTCAAATTTTCACCGGCTGTAGATAAATAGCTCAACTGCCTTGTGGGTGACTTGGGAAAGGTATAGGTTAAGGGAGTAAACGTCAACAAAAAGTTTGCTTTGGAGTTCTGATAGGCGGATTGTGAAGAGGTGCAACACTTTTCCGGCAACTCATGAAGCTGCGCTGGGTCCGACAGTATTGGCTTACCTTTCCATCGGACTTTATCTGCAACGCCGAGAGGGGGACCTGTGGTAACTGTGCAAACCTAGATCTCTTTATCACCCACCCAGGCCTGCATCTGGAGTGCAAATTCCAGCTTCGAACTGTATAGATCCGACAGATGCTGCAGTACACCAGACTAGATGCTAAATGATATTGTCTTGTTAGGCAGGAGGTTGTCATCACATAACTACCAAGCATTTAAGTCAAGCGAATTTCAAATGATTTTAGAAATCATTATTAAGTAAAGGGTTAGCGACAGAGGGTTGGGGTATTTCTACTGCTGTATATTTATTTTTGTGCTGCGCATGAAAATAAAGGAAGTGCGAGGGAGTTTGGGTTAGCGACAGTGGGTGGGGAAATGCTCTTTGTGTAGAATCTGCATAGATAAGGAATGAACTGACGTTGGTATGAAAAACTTTGTTTATTTGTGTGGGTGTGTGGGTGTGTGAGAGAGAGGGGGGGGGTAAGCAGCGCATCGGTCGGATACAGATTGTGCTTAGTAGCTATAGTGTTACTAATTAGCATGAGTTTCTGGCCTCTTGAAAAGCCATTACAGTAATTATTTTCGTTACATCTATCAAAGTGTGCATGTTCGTGACCTAATTGGAAACAACATTTAAACGCACTCTTCAATCCGTAACTTGCTGCATTAGTTTATTAACCCATTCATCAATACGCAGCACCGGGATGCATCAACGTGACCCCAATGGGTGCGGAAAGGTTGATGGCTTTTACACGCTGTTATAAAAGTATAATATTATGTGAATTTAAGTTTTAAAGGCAAATACATTCAACAAATGGCCAACATACTGAAGCGTACGGTTGCCAAGTCTGAGCGATTCAGTCAGCGGGGTTTTGGTGGTTTAACGCTAATTAAAGCAAGAATTTAACGGTCTTCATCTCCACCCTACTTGAAACTCTTTCATGCTAACATAAAAGGCCTGTCTGCAATAAAGTTGAAGGAAATACATAAACGGAGAACGCATATATGGGTTAATTTTAAAAGTCACTTTTCTAGATCTCCGGATTGATAAGATCCATGGCAGTTTATCTACGCCCAAATCTTTACTATTAAATAAAAAGAAAATTTGTCTGTGTGTGAGAGAGAAAGAAAGAGTTCTCTATGGACTCCTAAACCGCTGGGCCGATTTTTTTTTTTTTTTTTTTAGAAATTTCACAGAACGGTACATTATGTGCCTGGCAGTGTTCTTAGATAGGTTTTGTATCGAACGGTTTTCGATAAGTATCGATAATCGATAATCGAAAAATTTCGATTAAAAATAGAAAAGGCGATTTGGACTAAAGTTAACGCCTTATAAAACCTAACATTACAAGTGCATGTGAGAAGTGTTATTACCACACAAGCAGAAATACCCAGCATATGAAATCAACAGTAGTTTTTTTATGTGACAGGGGCGTGTTCGAAATGAATGTTTCAGTTTAGAGAACAATTGAACCATGATACTTGACTTTTGCATTTTAAACTTTAATTCAAGCCATTATATATAAAAAGAATTTTATAAAATCAACATTAAGTTCTCTACAGTGCAATGTAGACTACGATGTATGCTCGACTAAGTCATAGTAGGGGAGGCATATAATGATTTCACCCGATGCAGTGCAGTGGGTGCTGAACAAAAGCAGGTAAGCAATCGATTTCATTAAAGAGTAAGCGATTTCACCGACTTCAATGACAATTTTTTAAAAAATGAAGGTGAAACATTTCTTGATCCTCATTAAATTCCGGCAACGTTGGGTCTCTCTGCTAGTACACAATAAAATAAGAATGCAGTTTTCTACCAGCTTTTTTTCTTTCTTATGTTATTCTATCTGGAGATAAAACATCCTACTGGATGCTAGTGTTATATAATGTAGGGATTTCTACTCTTTAATCATTTGTGTATTTAGTCTTTTATTTATTTGTTCGTGTATTTTTTTATTTATTTGTTTGCGTATTTTCTTTTATTTATTTGTTTGTGTATTTTTTATTCATTTGTTTGTGTATTTTTTATTTATTTGATTGTGTATTTTTTATTTATTTGTTTGTGTATTTTTTTTATTTATTTGTTTGTGTATTTCTTTTATTTATTTGTTTGTGTATTTCTTTTATTTATTTGTTTGTGTATTTCTTTTATTTATTTGTTTGTGTATTTTTTATTCATTTGTTTGTGTATTTTGTTTATTTATTTATTTGTGTATTACTTTTATTTATTTGTTTGTGTATTTTTATATTTATTTGTTGTTGTATTTTTTATTTATTTGTTTGCGTATTTTTATTTATTTGTTTGTGTATTTTTTTATTTATGGGTTTGTGTGTTTCTTTTATTTATTTGTTTGTGTATTTCTTTTATTTATTTGTTTGTGTATTTCTTTTATTTATGTGTTTGTGTATTTCTTTTATTCATTTATTTGTGTGTTTCTTTTATTTATTTGTTTGTGTATTTCTTTTATTTATTTGTTTGTGCATTATTATTTATTTATTTGTGGGTTTTTCTTTTATTTATTTGTTTGTGTATTCTTTTATTTATTTGTTTGTGTATTTTGTTTATTTATTTGTTTGTGTATTTTTAATTATTTGTTTGTGTATTCTTTTATTTATTTGTTTGTGTATTTTTATTTATTTGTTCGTGTATTTCTTTTATTTATTTGTTTGTGTATTTTTAATTTATTTTTTTGTGTATTTTTATTAATTTGTTTGTGTATTTTTTTATTAATTTGTTATTGTATTGCTTTTATTTATTTGTTTTTGTATTTTTATTTATTAGTTCGTGTATTTTCTTTTGTTTATTTGTTTGTGTATGTTTTATTCATTTGTTTGTGTATTTTTTTATTTATTTGTTTTTGTATTGCTTTTATTTATTTGTTTGTGTATTTTTTATTTATTTGTTTGTGTATTTTTTATTTATTTGTTTGTGTATTTCTTTAATTTATTTGTTGGTGTACTTCTTTTATTTATTTGTTTGTGTATTTTTTATTTATTTGTTTGTGTATTTTTTATTTATTGGTTTTTGTATTGCTTTTATTTATTTGTTTGGGTATTTTTTATTTATTTGTTTGTGTATTTCTTTTATTTATTTGTTTGTGTATTTTTTTATTTATTTGTTTATGTATTTTTTATTTATTTGTTTTTGTATTGCTTTTATTTATTTGCTTGTGAATTTTTTATTTATTTGTTTATGTATTTTTTTTATTTATTTGTTTGTGTATTTTTTTATTTATTTGTTTGTGTATTTCTTTTATTTATTTGTTTGTGTATTTCTTTTATTTATTTGTTTGTGTATTACTTTTATTTATTTGTTTGTGTATTTTTATATTTATTTGTTGTTGTATTTTTTATTTATTTGTTTGTGTATTTCTTTTATTTATTTGTTTGTGTATAATTTATTTTTTTGTTTGAGTATTTTTTTTATTATTTGTTTGTGTAGTTCTTTTATTTATTTGTTTGCGTATTTTTTTATTTATTTGTTTGTGTATGTTTTTATGTATGTGTTTGTGTGTTTTTTTATTTATTTGTTTGTGTATTTCTTTTATTTATGTGTTTGTGTATTTCTTTTATTTATTTATTTGTGTGTTTCTTTTATTTATTTGTTTGTGTATTTCTTTTATTTATTTGTTTGTGCATTTTTATTTATTTATTTGTGGGTTTTTCTTTTATTTATTTGTTTGTGTATTTTTTTATTTATTTGTTTGTGTATTTTTTTTATTTATTTGTTTGTGTATTTTTTATTTATTTGTTTGTGTATTCTTTTATTTATTTGTTTGTGTATTTTTATTTATTTGTTCGTGTATTTCTTTTATTTATTTATTTGTGTATTTTTTAATTTATTTTTTTGTGTATTTTTATTAATTTGTTTGTGTATTTTTTTATTAATTTGTTTTTGTATTGCTTTTATTTATTTGTTTTTGTATTTTTATTTATTATTTCGTGTATTTTCTTTTATTTATTTGTTTGTGTATTTTTTATTAATTTGTTTGTGTATTTTGTTATTTATTTGTTTGTGTATTTCTTTTATTTATTTGTTTGTGTATTTTTTATTTATTTGTGTGTGTATTTTTTATTTATTTGTTTGTGTATTTCTTTTATTTATTTGTTTGTGTTTTTCTTTTATTTATTTTTTTGTGTATTTCTTTTATTTATTTGTTTGTGTATTTCTTTTATTTATTTGTTTGTGTATTTCTTTTATTTATTTGTTTGTGTATTTCTTTTATTTATTTGTTTGTGCATTTCTTTTATTTATTTGTTTGTGTATGTTGTTTATTTATCTGTTTGTGTATTTCTTTTATTTATT
This sequence comes from Euprymna scolopes, assembly GCF_053919585.1. NCBI lineage: Eukaryota > Metazoa > Mollusca > Cephalopoda > Sepiida > Sepiolidae > Euprymna > Euprymna scolopes. Next base: position 1,891,891 of record NC_136494.1, on the reverse strand, counting down.
TGATTGTGCATTTTTTATTTATTTGTTTGTGTATTTCTTTTATTTATTTGTTTGTGTATTTTTTATTTATTTGTTTGTGTACTTCTTTTATTTATTTTTTTGTGTTTCTCTTATTTATTTGTTTGTGTATTTGTTATTTATTTGTTTGTGTATTTTTTATTTATTTGTTTGTGTATTTCTTTCTTTATTGGTTTGTGTATTTTTTTATTTATTTGTTTGTGTATTTTTTATGTATTTGTTTGTGCATTTTTTTTATTTATTTGTGGGTGTATTTTTTTATTTATTTGTTAGTGTATTTTTTATTTATTTGTTTGAGTATTTTTTATTAATTTGTTTGTGTATTTCTTTTATTTATTTGTTTGTGTATTTCTTTTATTTATTTGTTAGTGTATTTCTTTTATTTATTTGTTTGTGTACTTTTTTATTTATTTGTTTTTGTATTGCTTTTATTTATTTGTTTGGGTATTTTTTATTTTTTTGTTTGTGTATTTCTTTTATTTATTTGTTTGTGTGTTTTTTATTTAGTTGTTTGTGTACTTCTTTTTTCATTTGTTTGTATATTTTTATTTATTTGTTTGTGTATATTTTTATTTATTTGTTTGTGTATTTCTTTTATTTATTTGTTTGTGCATTTCTTTTATTTATATGTTTGTGTATTTTTTATTTATTTGTTTGTGCATTTCTTTTATTTATTTGTTTGTATATTTTTTTATTTATTTGTTTGTGTATTTTTTATTTATTTGTTTGTGTATTTATTTTATGTATTTGTTCGTGCATTTCTTTTATTTATATGTTTGTGTATTTCTTTTATTTATTTGTTGGTGTGTTTCTTTTATTTATTTGTTTGTGTATTTTTTATTTATTTGTTTGTGTATATTTTATTTATTTGTTTGTGTATTTCTTTTATTTATATGTTTGTGTATTTCTTTTATTTATTTTTTTTGTATATTTTTTATGTATTTATTTGTGTATCTCTTTAATTTATTTCTTTGTGTATTTTTTATTTATTTGTTTGTGTATCTCTTTAATTTATTTGTTTGTGTATCTCTTTTATTCATTTGTTTGTGTATTTTTTATTTATTTGTTTGTGTATCTCTTTAATTTATTTGTTTGTGTATTTCTTTTATTTATTTGTTTGTGTATTTTTTAATTTATTTGTTTGTGTATTTTTTTTTATTGGTTTGTATATTTTTTTTATTTTTTTGTATATTTTTGTATTTATTTTTTTGTGTACTTCTTTTATTAATTTGTTTGTGTATTTTTTATGTTTTTTTTCTGTATTTTTTATGTATTTGTTTGTGTATCTCTTTAATTTATTTGTTTGTGTATTTCTTTTATTTATTTGTTTGTGTATTTCTTTTATTTATTTGTTTGTGTATTTCTTTTATTTATTTGTTTGTGTATTACTTTTATTTATGTGTTTGTGTATTTCTTTTATTTATTTATTTGTGTGTTTCTTTTATTTATTTGTTTGAGTATTTTTTATTCATATGTTTGTGTATTTTTTTAATTATTTGTTTATGTATTTTTTATTTATTTGTATGTGTATTTCTTTTATTTTTTTTTGTGTATGTTTTATTTATTTGTTTTTGTCTTTTTTAATTATTTGTTTATGTATTTTTTATTTATTTGTTTGTGTATTTCTTTTATTTATTTGTTTGTGTATTTTTTCTTTATTTGTTTGTGTATTTCTTTTATTTATTTGTTTGTGTATCTCTTTAATTTATTTTTTGTGTATTTCCTTTATTTATTTGTTTGTGTATTTTTTATTTATTTGTTTGTGTATTTTTTTTTATTTGTTTGTGTATTTTGTTTATTTATTTATTTGTGTATTACTTTTATTTATTTGTTTGTGTATTTCTTTTATTTATTTGTTTGTGTATTTTTTATGTATTTGTTTGAGTATTTCTTTTTTTATTTGTTTATGTATTTTTTATTTATTTGTTTGTGTATTTCTTTTATTTATTTGTTTGTGTATTTTTTATTTATTTGTTTGTGTATCTCTTTAATTTATTTTTTGTGTATTTCTTTTATTTATTTGTTTGAGTATTTCTTTTATTTATTTGTTTGTGTAGTTCTTTTATTTATTTTTGTGTATTTCTTTTATTTATTGGTTTGTGTATTTATTTTATTTATTTGTTTGTGTATTTATTTTATTTATTTAACTCTTTGTTTAACGGCCTAGTTTAACTCTTTTTTACTGGTCCGTGATGCTCTAGTCTCTAAGTTTGTCTTAACAACCGTGCTCGTCTTGTCACTGAGGGTGGGTGTCAGAACATATAGCAAGATATACATGACAACATACCTGTCTTCTGCTGGCCCTCTGGGATATTCGCCAACGTTTTGGTTGTCTGGTTCTGTTACACCAAAGAGAGAAACCCTAGACGGATGGTTGTTTATAGATTTTTTCTTTATTCACTCGCAGGCGTTTCCTCACAGCTAACTAGAGTGAATGACGGTCTCTGCTTGTGGTTCAATTGGGAAACCGTCGCCTCTTATGAGGAGCCTGTTTTACCCCATCTTTCGGCGTAGAAGAACGAACTCACAAAAACTAACTCGGTTTATTTGGACTGAAAACCTTGACACGTCTGATCTGGTCCCCATTCGCATATCTTCCGGTGCAACTTGATCGGTCACAGAGTTTGATTCATGTTACAGCATGGCCCTTTGACCCTTTGACCTGCAATGCTCTCTCGACTATCGCTTCCCACGATTCAATCTATTGTTTATTTCGTTAGATAGGAAGACAATTAGATAGATAGATAGATAGATAGATAGATAGATAGATAGATAGATAGATAAATGTTATCTACCCGGCGTTACCCGGCGATTACATGATACTTGACATTCACCTGCTGTTTTATACATTCCAACCAGGAGATCTTTTAAGATTATGACCGTTCACAATTGTTTGCATATCTTGCACTTGGTTCACGGGGTATATTTGCTAGGTAGTTTTGAAATTCATTTTACGAGTCTAGCTGCTCCTATAATAACTGGAATGAAAGCGATCTTCCTAAGATTCCAGTTTCTTTTCATGTCGTACTTGGGTATTTCGTTATCTTTTTCCCTCTCAGCTCTGTTTAAACTGGCATCATTTGAGGACACTAACTTCAACTAGGGTTGCTACTTTCTTCCTCTTGTCCCATATCACTATGTCAAGTTTAATAGCTTCGTTTTCTAGTTACGTAGTTGTAGGAATTGTATAGTCATAGTGGATGTTGTATGACTTATTTCCAACTGTTCTTTCTGGTAAACATGCTCCCAGGACTTGCTGCTACATTCGTTATTCAACTTTTTATAGATGGTCGAGTGGAGATATTTATACGCTGTCCTACATTGTGTCGCGTCGTATAATGGCCGTCGTCCAGCAGAACCTTTCAGATGAACTGCATTTGAAATATCAACTCGGTGCACAGATTTTTGCCAGTGATCATTTTAAACGATTGTATTTTTTTTTTTTTTTGCATGTTATTATTTAAACATATCACCATGATTTATTTATAACTTCTTATTTAAGATGTTCTTTTACTTTTGTTCTTAATCGTAAGGGGATATTATTTGGAACTATGTCTACATGGGATTCTGTGAGATGAAAGCAGGAAACAAACACTCCGTACGAAGTCACTATCAAAGTAGAAAAGTGTTCGACATCTAGGGAGTTGCATTGTTATTATTATTGAAGTTATGTATTCATGACCCGAAAATCTCTCCGTTGCAGATATTGACGGTTTGGCACCCTAAGAAAGCAGCACCTGTCATCAGAAGCAGACATGAGTGTATTGAGAATGCTGGTGACTATGTAGAAAAATAAATTCCGGAGCACAAGGGGTTGCTTGTTTTAATGGTACAATTCTCCTCTTCGTAGATCTTCAACTTTTTGCATTAAAAACAGTAAAAGGCTGTGATTTTGAAGCGCCCTTTTATGACTAACTGAACGTTCATGTACAGCCATCGTTCATTGCTGGCAAAATAGCATTCAGAATGCTGGAGACTATGTAGAAAAATAAATTCTAGAGTACAAAAGACTGCTGGAATTTATAGTGTCACTACCGTCTTCGTATAAGTTTGCCAAGATTGTTCTTGCGGATTTTTAAATTTTGATTTCAAATTATGTATTTTTAATACTTTATATATCATCTTAACGAGCGTTTTCCGCTTCGTCTAATCATTTAAATTATTGTTTTAAAACACTTATGTTTTTCTTTTCAGAACTTTGAATACAAGACGAGAAAAAGCAAATTCGCATGATTTTCTTATTTCAAAAGATCCGTTTTTGACAAACTCTTACTAAATCAGACAAAACAAGAAGTGATCACTGGCGTAACCAGTACAGTTTCACCCCTGGAGAGAGTTTTCTTCAAGAGTTACAAAAATAACACCTCATTCTGGGGTGTGTGTATGATTAATAAGAAAGTCAGAGACGTGGTATATATCGGTGCGAGAACCTAGACATACACATGAACTCCACCCGAACCAATTAAGATGTCGCTCGGACGAAACCAGCGACAGAATATCTTTGGAGAGAGAACCAATCGATTCCATTTTCGAGATATTTTTTAGACATTCAATCTCGTCCTCCCCCCCCCCCCCCGACCACACCCGAACCCCCGAAGTCACTAATCCACCAATAATCTATCCTAAAGGAAAGAAATATTAACAGCTTCTATAAAGAAAAGGTTGGGAGGGGGTGTTAGGGTGACACACCTACAGATTTTGACAATGGACTATTCCTGACGTCACTTCCGGTGATCAGATTCTGCTTTTGCACGAATGGAAAGTCAAGACTAAGAGAGACAGTCGTTACGTTACTTTGTCTTTCAGTTGAGTTGTATTTTCTGTTTAGTATATCGATTATGTTTTGCTGTTTTAATAAATTAATAATTTCACGGTTTTCGAGTCTTCTCGTTATTCTTTCCAACATTTACACCATAACACACACATACACACACATATATGTATCTCTATATAAATAAAATGAACTCATATATATATATATATATATATATATATGTATATATATATATATATATATATATATATATATATACTAGCAGGGAGACCCGACGTTGTCCGGGATTCAATGATGATCAACGAATATTTCACACTCCTATATTTTTATTGTCATCGAAATCCGTGAAATCGACAAAGAGGAAACTTCATATGCCTCCATGCAGTAACTTAGTCAGAAATATATGTTATTCTACAATCAGTAGTGGAATGGGGACAAAATGGATGGTAACGTTCAATGCCACCAAAACAAAACTGGTTTCATTCAATAATTACAAGAAACCTTCTCTACCACCTATAGCAATGGCCAACGACTCTTTATCTGAGAGTACGTCTCTCAAGCTCCTTGGCCTAACGTTCACAGGAAACATGAGTTGGAACAATTACATCGAGGGCATTGCCAGGGCCGCTGCGAGGAAGGTGGGCTCTCTCTACCGTGCTAGAAAACTTCTAACACCCGAAAGTATCCTGTACCTCTATAAGGCCACTATTCGCCCATGTATGGAGTATTGCTGTCATATTTGGGCCGGTGCATTGGCTACTAGTCTCTCGCTCCTTGACAGGGTTCAAAAGAGAGTCGCAAATCTGATAGGCCCTAAACTGGAATCTAAACTTCAGCCTCTGTCCCATCGTCGAAACGTTGCATCCCTCTGCCTGTTCTACAAGTATTATAATGGTGAATGCTCTGAAGAACTGCAAGCACTTGTGCCCCCACGACGTGAACACCCTCGACAGACCCGACAAGCTGCAAAATCCCACCCCACGCTGTAGAGATCCCTAGATGTAAAAGATCTTTCTACTCCAGTAGTTTCTTCCCCAGAACTGCTAGACTTTGGAATTCCATTCCAGGTCACTGTTTCCCCAACTGTACTGACATGCATAAGTTCAAGTGCAACGTGAACCAACATCTCGCTGCCCTAATCCCTACATAGTACCCCAGTAGATGTTTCCCCTGATAGTAGCCCCCTACACCAATTTGGCAATGTGCCTTGTTTGGGGTGAAAATGTAATAAAAAAAATTTAAAAAAAAAAAAAACATTGTACTGTAGAGAACCTACCGTTTCTTTTATAAAATTATTTTATACAAAATTCTTTCCAGTAAACGAAAAAAAACATTAAGAAATTTACATGCGAGGTTTGAACCTACAGACATGTCATAAAAAAACATGTAAATTTTCAAGTCTTATACAAGTTTTCAAGTTTTATACTAGTTTTTGCAGTTAATGAAAAACATTTTAAATTTACGTGCTGAGTTGAAACCTACAAACCACGTCATGCAAAAACAAAAAAAGACAACACACTTTCAACTTACTCACAGTAGAATTTTCACGGCCCGTTGTTCTATTATTGTTGCAAAGGGACGACATGGAAAAATGGCTTTACCGATAATAGATAAATTAAAATAACAGTTTCGATTATCGATTATCGAAAATTATCGGAGATATTCTAAGACAAAACTTTAATAAGATCACTCCCAGACTTATACACAAAAGATTACTCTTGATTAATTTGATCCGAATTCGAAAAAAAGTTTTGTGAATTTAAAAAGAAAATTCGTACAGCGGTTTCGGAGTCTATAAGGAACGAACTCATACACCCACCACAGACAAAGTTGCATTTATTTATATTATTGTAGATTATATATATATATATATATATATATATATATATATATATATATATATATATATATATATATATATATATATATATAATTATTCGTTTCACAGTTAGCATATTTGACACGCAATCAACGAGTGATTAAAGATATTTTATATCGGTTTTAACTCTTTTTTTATTTTCTTTCAGAACATGTTACGACATAGAATTCATTTAAGTTAATTATTCTTACTACGCTGAAACCTCTGCTTACACACACACACACACACACACACATATATATATATATATATATATATATATATATATATATCATTCAAACGCGGTAGTACTTGAATATATGGTTGAATATATGGTTAAGTGGCAATTTCAGTCATTTAAAACTGTTTTAAAACTACACTGCTCACTCATTTTTCGATCAAATATCAAACAATTATTACAATTTATAGATAACTTCCTCAGCTATATTGTGAAAAAAAATATTTTCAAGTTTCATTCAGAAAAAAATATTGAGGCGATCGACGTTTTTTATGACTGGTTTCCATAGCAACCAATTCGCTTCAGCGACTACTGTTGCTATCAGTTCACCGCTTGATGAAAAGTGTGGACGGAGTAAGAAAGTCAGAACACGGGAGCTGATTGGCCAAATAAAGAATTTCATGGATAAGGACCATCGTGTGTCTATAGAGTCAATAAGTGCACAGTTTGATGTCAGTGTGGGAACTGTAAACACAATTATTTGCGTGGAACTGAAGATGCGGAAGATTTGTGCGAATGCACTAGTCCACAACACCATTCTTGTCACAAACTATTTGACCAAAATGAGCATCAAGACAGTTTCTCATCCTCTGTGTATTCCAAACGTTGCTCCGTGACTTTTGGTTATTCCCTAAGCTCAAGGAAAACCTTAATAGCTGTCGTTATGATACAATTGAGGAGGTGAAAGAGGACTCCAGAAGTTGTTGGAACGGTACAACAAGTGCATTGCAGCCGAAGGAGATTACTTCGAAGGGAACTAGAGTTTCATGAGTGTACTATCAATAGAAGTGTGCATACGAAAAAAGTCTGAAAACTTATTGCGTATATATATATATATATATATATATATATATATATATATATATATAAATTTTATGTAGCTATATAATATTTTATGTAAATATTATATATATATATATATATATATATATAATCAATTAAAGGAATACATTATAAGATGGTCAACATCATGAATTTGAAATATAGACGTTTGTCATTCATTCACTATATTGCTCTGTAATTGCATTGAGCTTCTTAAATAAGGATTGGTACATAAGGAAATAAAGTAGATTTCCACAGAAATATATATATATATATATATATATATATATATATATATATATATATATATATATATATATATATATACCAGACTACCCGTGACCCGTTGGGTCAGTATGTTTTATTAGCTTTGGAATTAATGTATGAACGTGACACTTGTGACGTAAAGAAAATAGTTTTTTGTGACATAACAAAAATATTTCTATGAAAGTATATTAAAATGAAAAAAGAATATAGATAGATTTCTATGAGTCGTTCTGTTTATAACTGTTTATTTTTGAAAAAAAACTTACAGCCATTGAATTATAAGTGATTTGCCATAATTATAGGTAAATTTGCACTGAACAGATACCATAATACTTAAAGTTAAATTCAAAATTTTATATATCTTTTAATTTAAACGCGAAAAAAAAACAATTGGGACACTGAAAACGTACCCAGTAAAACAATACGTTTTATTGTCGCGTTGATTATTTATATGTAACGCAAATTTAAAAAACAAAACATATTTTCGGGGTTATTTATTTATGTAGGTATTGTAGAAGAAAATGTATGAATGATTTTTAAGAAAGGTGTATGAAAAATGATGAATACATAAAAAAAATGAAGGCGGTGGGTAAATCGTCGTTGTAAAATACTGTTATTGTTGTAAACGAGTTAAAGTAGATTTATTTGTAAGAAAATTGTGTTAAAATAACTTAAACGTAATACGGAAATAAACGATGTAAATAATGCAGAAAGTATTAACATTTGTTTATTTGGATAATTTAAACGCGAAAATAAAAACAATTGGGACGCTGAAAATGTACACAGTAAAACAATACGTTGCGTTGATTATTTTTTATGTACGCATGCGCAACCATTATTGATTATTTTTTATGTACGCTGTCGAAAACCGGATGTTGGGTTACAACACTCGTTACAAGCTCATTTGAGTTTTATAATTATATATTTCTGTGGAAATCTACTTTATTTTGAATTCTTGTTCTCTCTTGCAATAAATAATATGGTTGGAATTCAAAATATTGGACATTTAAAGGCGCGTTTCTTGATGTTTATTTACTGTTTAATTTTTAAATTTTCTTTTATATGTGTATATGTACTGTGTGCATGTGTGCATGTGCGTACTTATACGTATATGTATTTAAAACCGATGTGGCACCTTCTCACTGGCTATACCTCATCCTCATCCTCCTCCTCCTCCTTCCTTTCCCTTTTCTCTTTTTCCAGTGTATGCTCATCACTTTCACTACACTGATAAAGACTGATGGATCGGTCGAAAATTATGTACTTGAAAAAAAAGTTTTTTAATTTTTTTTCATAATATTATTTTGTATTCCTGCACGTCACCAATAGAAAACGAATAAAGAAAAGTTAGAAGCTTTTATACTTTTCGTATTCGTTTTTTATACATTTCCATTTATATATATATATATATATATATATATATATAACAACGGGATTCTTTACAATATAATCTTATTGTCCGGATATATATATATGTAACCGCGCTCATATTCGAAATCGTTACAAGTTCTATCATTCATCAGAATAATTCTCAACGGCAAATCAATTCGTGACAAATTTTCACTCGCGACAACACTCATAAATAAAGATAACAACGTCTATGCGATTTATCAACGTTGTACAGCAAAACTGATATTGCGGTTCGGCCACCCTGCCACATTTTTCTCCTGGGGTCGGAGTGGAGCGGTTAAAGACGCTTGTTTGTAAGTTTGAGGAGCAAGTGGGGAATACAGGCCGCCGGTGAACCGGTTTGCCTGAGGTAATTCCAGGTTGGATAGCTGTGAAATTAGAAATATCAATCACTCAGTACCGAAGCCACTTTAAGGTCCAGACCGACCGGGAATAATGATTGGCTTATACTTATCACGGTTGTCGCCCCTGTTCTTACAACCATTCATAAATATGTCTGTTTTTCTTCAATTTGTCATGACAGGATTGAATATAAATCTATCTATCTACTTATAACATACAGTGATGATCATATTTATTGGAACGGTAAAATAAAAGTTAAATTTTGTCTAATAAATTCTAAAAAAGGGATTAAATTAAAGAAAATAACAAAGTATATTATGTATTTTTAACTGGCCTTTCCGATGCAGCAATCGGATTTTAGAAAAAATAAATAACAAAGGAACAACAAACATAATTGCAAAAAACCCTTGTTCAAAATTATTGGCACGATTTATTTAATAATCAATTGTATAGCCTTTGGCCTTGATTACCTTCCTCAGTCGCTTTTCATAGTTTACAACCAAGTTGTTGCACTCTTCAGTAGTAATTTTAGCCCACTCTTCCTGACAATAATCCTCCAATTGAATAAGATTCTTAGGCTTCCTTTGCATTACCCTCAATTTTAATGTTCTCCATAAATTTTCAATTGGATTAAGGTCTGGGCTTTGTGATGGCCACTCCAAAACATTAATATGATTGTCCTCAAGCCATTTCTTAGTCAGTTTAGCCGAATGCTTTGGGTCATTATCTTGCATGAACCACCAACGACGACCAAGTGAGAGCTCTTTAGCAGAGTCTTTCAGGTTTTCATCCAATATTTTAACATAATCTTCCTTTTTTATGCTACCTGTGACCTTAACAAGTCGCCCTGGTCCAGAGGCAGCAAAGGATCCCCAAAACATCAAACTGCCTCCACCGTGCTTCACTGTGGGTATGGTGTTCTTAGGCAGGAAAGCTTCGCCAGATTTTCTGTAAATATAAGACACTTTAATATGGCCAAATAACTCTATTTTCGTTTCGTCAGTCCATAGAACACGTTTCCAGAATGCAACATCTTTATCAATATGACGTTTTGCAAAGGCTAGCCTTGCTTTCAGGTGCATAGGCTTCAATAAGGGAGTCTTTCTCGGACGACATGCTTTTAAACCAGCTCTCTTCAAAACTCTACCAACTGTATGTCGAGATACATTCACTCCAGAGGTGCTCTGTTCATCAACAATCTCCCCAACAGAGATCCTTGGGTTTTGTTTTACTTGTCGAACAATTTTCCGTTCATCTCTTGGGGAAAGAATCCTTTTTCTCCCTCTACCCTCTAAACTCATAACGTGGCCTTGCGATTTGAACTTATTTATTATGGCTCTAACAGTGGATTTGGGAAGGTTTAGCTTCTTTGAAATCTTATCATAGCCCTCCCCATTGGTATGGCATGCTACAACAAGCTTCCTGACGTCTTCGCTGTGTTCCTTAGTTTTAACCATGGCGATTGAAAATTATAATTTAGTCACTTATAATAGTTTAAATAAATCGCTATCTAAAAATTATCTGAAAAAAATTATTCACTGAATTAGCGTTAAACAAGCATAATATGGCTATAAAAAAGTTCAGAAAGCACGTAAACCGGAAATTGATTGATATTATACTGATACTAAAAGAAAAACAAAGCCGTGCCAATAATTTTGAACAAGGGTTTTTTGCAATTATGTTTGTTGTTCCTTTGTTATTTATTTTTTCTAAAATCCGATTGCTGCATCGGAAAGGCCAGTTAAAAATACATAATATACTTTGTTATTTTCTTTAATTTAATCCCTTTTTTAGAATTTATTAGACAAAATTTAACTTTTATTTTACCGTGCCAATAAATATGATCATCACTGTAAGTAACACTTTGTCTGTTTGTTTGTCTGTTTGTTTGTATTTTTTCAAGGAAAATAATTGCATGAAAATTTCTGGCGTCAAATCGTGCTATGTTGTGTAGACCAGATACTACATCTTGATCTTAGCCAAAAGGTCAAATAACAATGAAAATAATGTTGTTTTATTTTTTTGCCTGAATAAGCATGTTTAAGTTCTATAAATAATTAGAGTGCGTCAATATAGATTATTTTTTAAATAAATAATTACCAGTTATATTGTGGTGTCTTCGTTCCCGCTTTGTATTTTTAAAAAAATATTTTATTTTTTTTTAAATTTATTTATAAAAATAATATTGTGAGATCCGTGCTCGTGCTTGACAATTATAAAAAATGAAATACGTGTTATTCTTAATTAATTACTGCCAATGATAATAAGTTATTTCTTGTTTAGAGAATAAATTGGTCTGGAATGTAAAATGGGTTTTAACTGAAGATGTTTACAGAAATTAACTAAGTTAAATATCAACAAAAATAACTAGATCGACCTTCAGTAGTTGCGTATGTGAGAGAGGCGGTCACGTAAAGGAGATGTGTTTTTAATCGGCTATTTCGACAGATCAAAGAGACAAGAAGTTTAGTCAGTCGAGAGTTTGAGTTTGGTCACCAAAGTGAATAGACGAGCTCTTCAAAGTCCGGGAAGCGGAGCTAGAAAAAAAAGTAGGCTGTAGACATGCAAACAGACTCCAGTGAATACCCTTAAAAACAGTTGAAATAAATTTATATTTTAAAAATATAAAGTGTTGTTCTGTAGTTTCACAAAAGAAGAAAATTCAGGTGTCTTATGGTTTAATGATGTTATGAGGTTTAGGGTGTGGGTTGTCGCATGTATCATTAAACAAAATATTGGTAGAAACTCATCTGAGAAGATGTGGTATTTTGTTTCATTTTTTTTTTTTTTTGATCTAGTATAAAGAGTCGGTACGAATGTACTATAATCGCTATTTTTCTGTCCGAATTCAACAGGCTTGCAACTGTTTTTCAAAATAAATAAACATTTTAAAATAAGTGTTAAAATACAAATGACTTATCAAGGAACATAGAAGCGCATATTATCTTGATTTTGGTTACATTTATTCATATGCGTTTGTATTATTTCATTTTGTTTTGTTGGTTCGTTTTTAAACATGTTTTTTTTCTCAATGTCGATCCTATCTCTTTAAATAGATATTGATATAAACAGGCGTTTTAAGAATGAAAACGATGAGTTAAAATTGATCTGTAACTTAATTGCTTTTCGATTTTTATTCTACAACAATATATATGTGTGTGTGTGTGTGTGTGTGTGTGTGTGTGTGTGTGTGTGTGTGTGTGTGTGTGTGTGTGTGTGTGTGTAAATTATTATTGTAATAGTTAAGAAAAATATATATTATTATTATTATTATTATTATTATTATTATTATCATTATTATTTTATAAACTTTTATGTAAATATTTTCAGTGTTTACTTTCACAGTGATAGTGCGTAAGTAGAGCTAGGTAGTAAGTTTTGAAAATGTATATGGTATTTAAGCTACAAAGAATTTTCCGTGTTTTATCCCGAGGATTCGTCAGCCTGCAGAATCATGACGAGGATGAAACCTGGAAAATTCTGTACAGTTTAATTGCTATATATTTTAAAAACATTATATACACTTGTGTCCGATATTATTCATACCCCTCGGATATTTTGAGATTTCTATAAGAATATTGGTCAAACCAGAAAGTAGACAATATTAAAGGGATTTCAAACAATAAATCAAGCATAAGCATTTAATTTAAACTCAACAAATAAATAAATTATGCAAGTTTGAAACATTATACAAAGAAAAACAATAATGCCACTAGTTCAAAATTATTCATACCTCTCTTACTATTAGTCAATAGCATGCCCTTTATTCTTAATAACTGCCTGTAACCGTTTTGGATATTTATAAACAAGGTTTTTACAAGCATCAACACTGATTTTTGACCATTCTTCAATGCAGTAGTTCTCCAAATCCCTCAAATTTCTAGGTTTCCGTTTTTTAACCTCAGTTTTCAATATGTGCCAGAGGTTTTCGATAGGGTTCAGGTCGGGACTCTGGCTAGGCCATTCCAAAACATTAATTTGATTATCCTCAAACCATTTCTTGACTATTTTGGCAGTATTTTTGGATTATTATCCTGTTGAAGGACCCAGTTTGGTCCTAAATGGAGCTTCTCCGCATCCTGTCTAATGTTTTTCTGGAGTATCTCCAAATATTGCTCCTTCTTCATGGTTCCATCTATCTTGACCTAACTACCTGGACCACTAGCCGAAAAGGAGCCCCAAAACATTAGGCTACCACCACCATGTTTCACCGTGGGTATGGTGTTCTTTGGGTTGTAAGTTTCTCCTTTCTTCCTCCAAACGTAAGAAGCATCCATATGGCGAAACAATTCAATTTTTGTTTTGTCAGTCCACAAAATACCTGAGAAAACGGACTCTAGAGAATTCACATGGGTCCTAGCAAACATTAGACGTGCTGCAAGGTGTTTTCCGGTGTGCAATGGAGTCCTTCTTGGTCTTCTTCCTTTCATACCATTTTCATGCAGAGTCCTTTGCAATGTTTGCCTTGATATTTTTATGCCAGAAGACTCCAGATTTTCTAAAATGTCCTTAGTAGTGGTGGTTGGATTTGCATTAACACTTCTTACAATATTCCTGGTGGCTCTAGCAGACAGTTTCCTTTTCCTTCCTCTACCAATTAAGTTGTTTGTTGTGTAGTGGCTCTGGAATTTTTTGATGATGCTCTGTACTGTTGCTGTAGGAACCTCAAATTTCTTAGAAATTGACTTGTAACCTAAACCATCCTTATGTGAATTCACAATTTTAGTCCTAAGATCATTACTAAGCTCTTTTTTCTTCCCCATTCTAATAATTTTTATTCTTTTAATGGTTTTCAGTTTATATCATTTTGATTTCTGAAAAATGCAAAAAACGAAATGAAATTAATCAAAGGTAGCATAAAAGTATTCAAAATAAGAATCAAACAGGAAACAAACAGTCAGAAACTCGATTAATACTGAAAAAATAAGGGGGTATGATTATTTTTGAACATTGCAGATTTTATAAATAGCTGTATATTTCTTTTATTACAAGTATCCCGAGATTTTAAAATGACGAAAATGATCAGAAGAGGTTTATTAAGAATATGTATCAATATGGACGTAAACAATAAATTCTTACAAAGTTACACCTAATAAACTCAATTTTCAAGGAGGGGTATGAATAATATCGGGCACAAGTGTATATGGCAATTACGGTACACAGAATATTTCGCGTTTCATTCTCGTGAGGCATACGCCTGACGGATTCTCGCGAGAATGAAACGCGGAATATTCTGTATGTATATATATATATATATATATATATATATATATATATATATATATATATATATATATTCCTGATAGAAGATATCCAAAAATGAAGAATAATTGAGTTTCAACAAGGGTCGTTGATAGTGCTCAATCAAAGAGAGCAAAGTATATTTCATCAGGCAAGAAAATTTAGAATACAAAACTTAAAAAGGTTCCAGACCTTTTAAAATTTCGAGGAGAGAAAAACTGCCATGACTGGATTGAATCAAAATTAAAGTTAATTTTTTTTGTATTTTTATTTTCCTTTTATTTTGCCTTGTTTGGGGTGAAAATGTAATAAAAAAATTAAAA
>NC_136494.1:1824098-1871598 GCF_053919585.1 Euprymna scolopes | reverse complement strand
CTAATTCTACCCTTTGCGACCAAGGCCGCCAACCCCCAATATTTCCTCCTGTATCAGAAAACACGCGATGTGATATACATATATCTGTACGTATGTTGCCAAGCTAATCAAAAACCTTGATTCCAGTAAGGCAACCGGCCCTGATGGTATTCCAATTATAGTACTCAAAAACCTTCAACCAGAACTAGCGCCCATACTTACAAAACTGTTTAAACGTTGTCTTAAGGAGAATTGCTCCTCATCACCCTGGAAAATCTCATGAGTATGCCATGTATTTAAGAATTCAGGTGATCGCTCATCTCCCTCTCAGTACACGCCAATAAGTCTCCTGTTGTTGGAATCTGTGTTAAATAGAGAAGTAATCAACCATTTCAGCAAAAATAACTTTCTTAGTGACACACAATATGTTTTCCGTTCTGCTAGATCTACAGCAGATGTGCTTACAGTTATATTTCACAGGATTAGTGGATCTCTTGACGGAGGCAACCTTTCTAGGGCAATTGCTCTTGACATATCTAAAGCCTTTGATAGGGTATGGCATGAATGTTTACTTCACAAGATCTCTAGCTATGGTATAGCTGGAAATGTCTTCTCAATTATTAAATCATTTCTTTCTGAAAAGGATATAAGAGTAGTAGTTGAGGGAGAAAAATCAGAAGCTCACAGTATTAATGCTGGAATCCCTCAGGGGTCCATCCTGTGCCCAACTCTTTTCCTGATCTAAATTAATGATCTTCCAAATCACATCCTTACATCATTTGTAGACATTTATGCTGATGACACTACCATCTATGGTAGCATATCTAAGTCAGTAAACGACCAAGTTCTCTCCGATTCACTCTCCTCTGATCTTAAGCAAGTGGTACAATGGGGAAAGAGGTGGCTTGTTACTTTTAATGCATCTAAAACCAAGCTTCTCTCTTTACATCATCAACGTTCTGATCCACACCAGGCATCAGTTGAAATGAATGGCTCTGGTCTTGAGAAGACCTCAGGTTTTGACAAGTTTCTGCGCTTTACTCCTGATCTTAAATGGAACAGATACATCAAATCTGTTGTCAAGGCCGCTGGAAAAATGGTGGGATCCTTCTATCGATCCAGTAGATATCTAACTGTTGATGCAATTCTCTATCATATAAAAGCCAGGTACGTCCAAGGATGGAATACTGTTGTCACATCTGGGTAGGAGCTGCTAGAAATGACTTGTCCTGCCTTGATAGAGTTCAAAATAGACTTCGTAGCCTCATAGGAGATATCCTTTTCTCTTCCCTGCAGCCTCTATCTCACAGAAGAGATGTTGCGAGTTTGTCTCGGCTGTATTGTTATTTTCATGGAAAGTGTTCGACTGAGCTTCAGTCCATGGTCCCCCCTCGCCAAACTTTCACAAGAAACACTCGTCTAGCTGAAAACACTATCAATAATTCCCTCCACTCGTTATCTGTGCCTAAACCTAAACGTAGATTCCATGAACAAAGCTTCTTTCTTAGAACTGCACGCCTGTAGAAATATCTTCCGTTTTCCTGCTTTCCAGCTGACTACAATATGGTTGTCTTCAAGTCTAACGTAAACAAGTTCTTGATGAACCGTTCAACTTGATAACAAATTTACCGAATTTCCATTACTGAAGATTACTATATTGTCCAATTTCTACTGTACACTCTTTACCCCCTTATCCTCGAGTGGTCTCTTGGCCTTGATAAGTGGTGATGCCTATGTAAAAAAAGGGAGAGGTGAGGTTCGGGATTGCGCAACTCTTGCCACAAAAATTACCCTTAAAGTGGGTATCCATAGTCTGTCAAGACTGAAGGAAGCCTTTTTATGTATGTATGTATGTATGTATGTATGTATGTATGTATGCACAATAATTGCGTTGTACGACATAATCACTTTGATACACCCGTTCTTGTAAGATCACTGAAGTTAAGCAACGCTGAGCCTGGCAAGTACAAGATATGTGACTATTTGGGAATTGTAAGCGCTGTATGTGCTCTCCGTTTATCTCGGCATTGTTTCCCGTCGTCCTGAACCTCCACTTGCCACTAGTATTTAACAACGCAGGCTCAGGAGAAGTGTGGCTTGAGATTGCGCAACTTTTGTCACAAAAACTTCACGCGCAGATACCCTTACAGTGGGAATCCATAGTCTGTCAAGACTGAAGAAAGCTACCATGTATATAAATATGGATGGATGAATATATGAGTGAAAGGATTATATGAATCAGTTTTTGTATTGAGACAAGAATTACTGAAAAAAAAAATTATTTACGAATTTCTTCTTCAATGTCTTTCTTGCTATGCACTCTTCCGTGACTCCATTAACACCTCTTTTTTTATGCACAGCACTTAATGTATCTATTACTTTCCGTGTCACACATATATATGACCTGCCGACAATAACAATTAAAAATTAGAAAGAAAAAAAACCAAGCTTTTATATTATTGTACTACATTTCTGCATTAACCTCGTCAGCATAACAAATGAAATAAAAAGCCTTGAATCGCGAGACAAAAACGTTCAGAAATGTTAACCGTACAATCTAAGATGGCGGACGACATTGCAGGGAGTTGAATAAATCTACTTCCGGTTTTGTTTATTTTTCCATTTTTCTTTGCTCGGAACAAAAACCCAGTGATATTAATAGCGATAAGTGTTTTCTCGGCGATATTTACTGATTTGATTTGCAAATGCGTGCATCAGTGGCACAATAAAAAGCGTTACCAATACGTCGTATTTATACAATAACAATTATATGAACTCTTCGACAAGAAAATAATCGGTTTAATTGATTGCATCAATTGAACGATCTTTAAGAATGTACTTATTACAAGATTCTAAACTAAATATGAATTTAGAGACTTTGCACCATTTGCAGCTATTCTTATGTTATTCATTAAAAGATTATTTTTACAATCTTTCTAAAAAGTTAAGTGTGTTTATACATGCATGATAAATATATATAATCTAATATATAAAAGACTATATGTCTGTCTGTCTCCATATTTTCAAATTATATCTCTTCCAAATGTAAAAAACGCAGAGGCCTCAAATGATTTCATTTTTATGGACTGTTCTTTTATGGGTCTTTAGCCGGTAAAATTATATTTAAGGGTCGAAAATGGATCAAAATTGAAAAAAAAAAAATCGTTATAAATTTTGTACATTCATCTTAGTTTATTTTTACTTTTTTTAATTCTTAATAAATCCGTATGCGTGTCACTTTGGTACAGTGGGAACGTCACCAGCATCGAATGCTTCGGTTTCGATCCTAGCTGGTGACACCCAAATACTTTTTTTTTTACTTTTGAAATCACGACTCTATAATAATTCAGGCTAGGATAACAGCGTATTCTTTTCTTAGTTTTGACTCTCTTGCGTATATTCATAGATATCTCATATGTCTTTAAGTAAAGTGATGTGGTACTCGGTTGATTAATTGTATCTAACTGTGTCGGATATAAACTCGAGAGTAAAATCAATGAAAAGAATATTCTGTTGTCATAGCACTAATAATAATATAAAAAGCTGGACAAATTAATATATCATATTGAAGCGTATTTTACGCCCTGGCAAAGCCGAACGCCCCTTCCCCGCTAGTACATATATAATAAATGAACATGAAAAATATTTTTTCCATAATAAAACAAAAAGTTCTACCCGGTTAAGAAGAACAATTTATATATATATCCCAACTATCATCAATGGACCTGAGGTAATCTCATCAGCATCAGACAAAGCCAAACTCTTTGCTAAGAATTTTGCAGCTAATTCCACTCTATGCGACCAAGGCTGCCAACTCCCTGTATTTCCTCCTGTATCAGTAAACATACTATGCGACATAAAAAAAAAATAATCTGTGCGTGATGTTAATTAAAAACCTTGATCCCAGTAAAGCAACTGGCCCTGTCGACATTCCTATTATACTGCTGAAAAAGCTTCAACTAGAACAGCTCCCATACTTAAAAAGCTGTTTAAGCGTTGTCTTAAGAAGAATTACTTTCCAAAACCCCGGAAAATCTCATCGGTATGCCCAGTCTTTAAGAATTCAGGTGATCGGTCACCCCCCCCCTCAGTACAAACCTATAAGTCTCCTGTGTGTCATGAGTAAGTTACTTGAATCTGTGTAAAATTGAGAAGTAGTCAACTACCTCAGCAAAAATAATCTTCTTAATGACATGCAATACGGTTTCCGTTCTGCTAGATCTACAGCGGATGTGCTTACGGTTATTTCTCATAGGATTAGCGAACTCTCGACGGAGGCTTCCTTTCTAGGGTTATTGCGCTTGACATATCAAAAGCCTTTATAGGGTATGGCATAAAGATCTACTTCACAAGATCTTCAACTGCGGTATTGCTGGAAATGTCTTTTCAGTTATTAAATCATTCCTCTTTGATAGGATCATCAGAGTAGTGGTTGATGGCTAGAAATCAGAAGCTCATAGTATTAATGCTGGAGTCCCTGATGAGTCCATCCTGGGTCCAACTCTCTTCTTGGTCTACATTAATGATCTTCCAAATCACATCCTTAGATCTTTCGTAAATATTCTTGCTGCCGACACTACCATCTATGGTAGTACATCAAAGGCCGTAAACGACCAAGTTCTCTCGGATTCTCTCTACTCTGATCTTGAGCATGTGGTACATTGGGCTATCTTTGCATCATCAACGTTCTGATTCCTATCTGACATTAATTGAAATGAATGGCTCTCGTCTAGGGGAGGTTCCCTGTTTCGACAAGCTATTGGTCTTGACCTTTACTCCTAAAATGGAATACGTACATCAAATCCGTTGCCAAGGTCCCTGGAAAAATGATGGGATCCTTCTATCGATCCAGTAGATATCTACCTGCTGATGCAATTCCTTGCCTATATAAGAGCCATATACGTCCAAGGATGCAGTATTGCTGTCACAACTGGGAAGGAGCTGCTAGGAATTATTATCCTGCATTGACAGAGTTCAGCATAGACTTCGTAACCTAGTGGGGGATGTCCTTTCCTCTTCCTTGCAACCTCTTTCTCACAGGAGAGACGTTGCGAGCCTGTCTCTGTTTTTCGTTATTTTCATGACAAGTGCTCGTCTGAGCTTCAATCTATGGTCCCCCTCTCATCAAACATTCACGAGAAATACTTACTTGGCTATAAACACCATCAATAATTTCCCCCACTCTTTATCTGTGCCTAAACCTAAACATAGATTCCATGAACAAAGCTTCTTCCTAAATACTACACACCTGTGGAACTCTTTTTCGTTTACCTGCTTTCCAGCTGACTACAATATAGTCGTCTTCAAGTCCAATGTAAACAAGTTCTTGATTAGCTGTTCTCCTTAAGTAATCCAATTTATCAAATTTACACTTCTAACGATTACTATGATATTGTCCTTTTGGCCACTGTACACTCTTTAGTCCTTATCCTCGAGTGGCCTCTGGGCCTTAATAAGTGGTGATTCCTCTGTAAACAAAATATACACGCACACACACACACACATATATATATATGTATATATATATATATATATATATATATATATATATATAATTGAAGAGAAACAATTACAGAAAGATAATATAAACATATATACTAATGCATATAGATTTAATCGTTGTTCAATAGGGAGATTAAATAAATTAAGAGTGTTAAAAGAATATGCTCTTTATGCCTAGGTATTTCGAAGCCTAATGCTTCTCATCAGAAGATTAGAGAAAGTGCTAAGTAAAATATTAGAGAAGCGACGAAATAATAGGAAAAGAGTAAAACATTCTAAATGTGGGGAGAGGGAGATATAAGAACTACAGTAATTAATGCGATATTAGAAGAAAATTGTGGATATCTCATAGTGGATATAAGTGGTATTTAATGTGGTTAAGGGGTTTGCTATGGTAAGTTATGGGTATGTGTTCAATACGTGTGACTATCGAGAAACAATACTCTTTTTAGCTTCACTTCAATTGTTGAGCTTTACATTGTCCCTGAAAGTAAGCTTTTAAAAAATTTCTTTAATTCATTTTGGCTCATATATATATATATATATATATATATATATATATATATATATATATATATATTTTTTTTTCAGGTTAATTATACATATATATATATATATATATATATATATATATATATATATATATATATATTCATTATACAGATATATATATATATATATATATATATATATATATATATATATATATATATATATATACTAACAAAAGTACCCGTTGTTGACTGAGTTCAAAAACAGCCTACAGAAAATTGACTCTGATTTATGAAAGTATGATAGGTTATGAAAAGGAAGGGTTGTAAAGAGATAGCTTCGAAATTGGGGGTATCAAAACCAAAGCAAAATATGATGAAAATAAAAATAAAATAGATAAACCCCATAATTTATTATACCATACCTGTTCAGACTGAAACAATTATCACAATATTCTGTGGATCTATATTAAAAAACCTTGTTAAACTTTTTGACATATTTCGATTCTATAGAGGTCAGGCGCGAACGAACATCCCATAATTTTATTATACCATATTTCTTCAAACTGAAACATAATTATCAAAGTATACTTATGCAGATAGATATGAAACGTCTTTATTAAAGTTTGTAACTATTTCCATTCTATGGGGGCCAGGCGGGAATGCAGACCCCAAAATGTAATTTTACCATCCCTATTTAAGTTAAAACATACTTATCAAAGTATTATAATGTACATCTATATCAAAAACATTTGTAAACCTTTTTTTTTATTAATTTTTTATTTCCATACTTTGTGGACCAGGCGCGTACGCAGACCCCACAATTTTAATGAATCATCATTATTCCAGATCAAACATACCCATTCCTGTGTCTCGATACAGCTTCTATCATTACATGTGATCAGTTTTCTATAATAGTCAACCATATAGGAGCCTATTCGTGACCAGACACACACACAGACGTTCAGCTTTTTATTATATATATATATATATATATATATATATATATATATATATATATATATATATATATATATAAATGGGAACGACTAGAATGTAAACAAAGAAAAAAATAAATAAATAAACAATCTTTTATATATATATATATATATGTATATATATATATATAAAAGATTGTTTCTATAAAAGATTGTTTCTTTTATATATATATATATATATATATATATATATATATATATATATATATATAAAAGATTGTTGAGTTATTTATTTTTTATTAGCGATTATGTAGTATATTTTTTCGCTCCTGGGCGATTTTTAAGGGAGAAGTTATCTCCCTTGGTTTACATTCTAGTCGCCCCCATTTGTGACGAATTATTTGTAATTACAAAGATATTTTAAATATTTAATTTTTTTTTTTTTTAGATTTTTACGTGCATAAATGTAGATAATATATATACAGAGAGAAAGAGAGAGGGAGAGATAGAGAGTAATAAAATATGAAAATATATATGGCCATTTAAGCTACACAGATTTTTCTACGTTTCTTCCTCGCAAGCCTGACGAATTCTCACGAGAATGAAACGTGGAAGATTTAGTGTAATATAAGTCGCGATATATAATTGGCGGAGAAAATTGGTATTAATCTGCAAAGGTCAACTCTTTCAACTTTGATATTTTGGGAGCAAAATTTCGCTCCAAAATTGATCTAAATTCTTGCCGCAAGTCTGAATACCCGTTATGTATACACTTTAAATCTTTAGACGCAAAATTGGCTGTAGTAGTTTGCTATACACCGCAAAGGTCAAATCTTTTGAACTTTAACCTCTTGGCAGCTCAAATTTTGGATAGACAGAGCCCACCTTCTTCGCAACAGCTTGACTATTCTCTTAATATATTTGTTCCAGTTCATGTTCTCTGTGATCGTTAGGCCGAGGAGTTTAAAAGAAGTATTTTCAGGTAATGTGTTTTTGGCCATTGCTATTAGTGGTAGAGAAGATGTCTTGTATTTATTGAAAGATACAAGCTTAGTCTTGGCAGCACTGAATGTGACCATCCATTTTCCCCCATTTCACTACAGATTGGAGATCTTCGTCTAGTTTTTCTGCCATATCCGTAGATATGTGTTTATTTGTTTTCCTCACGTGCCTGTTATAGTGCGTAGTCTCATCAGCAAATATATTCCTCTAAGAGACAATTTTATCAGAAAGGTCATTTATGAATATTATGATAGTAAATGTCCCAGGATATACCCTTGAAGTACTCCCGCATTCATATCATATTGTTTAAACGTACGACCATTGAGAACAACCTGGATTCTTCTCTTACTTAAGAAGGATTTAATAACATTATGTATTCTTCCAGTGTATCATATGATCTAATTTTCCTTAGAAGACCATCATCCCATACCCTGTCAAAAGCCTTAGATATATCGAGGGCTACCGCTCTATCCTTTGTTCAGTGAACGGTATATACGTTCAGATGTTACAGTTAGGATATCTGCTGTTGTAACTGGCTTGCTTAAATCCATATTTATGGTCGATCAGATGTTTAGCAGCTGTAAAGGTAATGAACTAGAACTTGATTAATTATGAATTCAAATTGGCGAAAAGCAGGAGGAGGCTAATGAAGCGATAATTTATTGGGTCACTTCTTTGGCTAAAATTCTTGAAAACTAATACTACAGTAGCAGGTTTTCAGCATCAGAAAAGCAAGATTTGTTATAAATTTGGAAAGAACTGGAGCCACATCAGCGGAGCATATTTTATAATAGCACAGTCGGGATGAGATCGGGTCCACATCCTTTTGAGGTGTCTAGATTTTTATGATATCATGCACTCATGAGACCAGCATCCATAGTTTGGTATTGTACAAATATGCTATGATTAATCACCATTTGAATGCACGATTTTTATTCCTTTAAATTTAAGAATATATATATATGTGTGTGTGTGTGTGTGTGTGTGTGTGTGTGTGTGTGTGTGTGTGTGTGTGTGTGTGTGTGTGTGTGTGTGTGTATTATATATTTGTTTACTGTCTTGGGGAAAGAATTCCAACAAAGTGCTCGATTACAAAGAAACACATTCAATATAGGAGCTTAATATTTATTTATTTAAAACTGTACAGAAACTCAGAAAAACATTGGTACCGTCGGTTTCAAACCTAATATAAGGGAGACCAATTAATGGTTAAATAATGTTTGGTTCTTAATAGACATGGCTTCCGGTCTTGATCGGTTATTTCTGACAGGTTCAAGGGAGGTAACTAATGTATCTTTTTAATTCTTTAAACTTTTGGTCCCTTTTTTATTTTAATTAAAGGGGAGTAGCTCATGAATCTTTGCTTTTATATTTTATTATATTTTGTATATATCATATATTCATATCTATAGTTTATTATATTTTAATTAAAAATTGCCTAAATATCTGTTTTCACTTTTATTAAATTATTTTATGCGTTAATTTTACTGCATTTGGAATACTCTTAAAGAATTTCCTTTATGTAGGGTGTTCGTTTGTTGTTTGGTTCTCCCAGTTTATTAGGAGCGCCTGTCTCCTATGTATACAGGCCTTAAGGAATTCACTGCGGATGTGTAAACAGATCTTTTGGGGGTCATTTATAGTCTTTATGACGTGATATTTCTCCGCATCTCAAAAAGAGCACCGTTTTGAGGCTTGTGAGTATGCCGGTCTTCTCTCTATATTCTCCCATTTAATGCCGAATGGTGTTCCGTTATCTTTTAATTGCCAACTCGGACAGCTAATGCTGTCTTTATCCCTGTTCTTGCCCTGAAGGAACTGTTCTGCATGTAAAATTTCTGCTTAAAAGTCCGTTGTGTCATACCGATGTATACTTCTGGTGTCACTAGCCTGATGCGTGAGTGTCGCTTCATATACTTCCTCTAATGGGCAATCTTCCTTGGATGTGAATCCACTTTTTTGGAGCGCGTCATTGTAATATGGGCTGCTTGATTGAAAATGTCAGCGTTTGATGAGAGCGTGGAGATTTACCATAAACTGGTCCCCCTTATGTTAGGCTTGAAACCGACGGTACCAATGTTTTTCTGACCTTCTGTACAGTTTTAAATAAATAAATATTGATACTATATATATATATATATATATATATATATATATACACCAAGTTAAAAGTTTTCAAGAGATAAAAACTCATGAATTAAATGAGTGCCGAATAAAAAAGAGTAAAATATATTTTTACTGATATAGACAAATATTACATCTTTTCTATTTAAGAACCAGATGCCTTCATTGGCACATAAGCTTTATTACGAGGAATTTTGGATCTAGCACACCATTTGTCCGTAACATTAGCATATTTAATGTAGCGATTATGTAATATTTATCTATATCAATAAAAATATTATATATATATCTCTTTCTCTGTCTCTGTCTGTCTGTCTGTCTGTCTCTCTCTCTCTCTCTCTATATATATATATACATACCTACATATATGTATATATATATATATATATATATATATATATATATATATATATATACAGGGTCGTGCAGATAAATTAGGACTAAATTTAACAGAACATATCTTCCGTAATTTCTAACCTATGATTAATTTTTTTTTGCAGACAATCTATAAAACCCTTTGCTTTAATATTTCAGATCAAGATCTGGCATACTTCGCTCAAATATGGCGGAATTAGCACGAAGAACGACGATATGTGAAATGAGACGCGCCGGGAACTCTGTTTCGGACATTATTAAGAGCACAGGCTATGCGAAATCGACTGTTTATCGAGTTGTTGCTGCTTTTGATGCCGAGGGTAAGGTTCAGAGAAGTCGACACAGTCCCCGCAGTGATTGAAAGAGAACCAAAACATTCCTTGCTGGGCTGAAAAGGACGTTGAAGGCAGACCCAAGTCAGTCGATGTCAAAACTGGCACAAAAGCGCAGAGTGAGTCGTAGCACCATCAGCAGGGCAGTCAAGGAAGACCTTGGTATGAAGTCATACGTAAAGAGAGTCCGTAACCTTTTTAACTATCCGCGCAAAAGCCCTAAGAGCTGAAAGATGGCCAAAGCTTCTGAACTATCTGAAACATAAAGGAGGACATGTCCGCGTTTTTGTTGACGAGAAAAAGTTCGTTGTTGATGAGGTTGCAAATCGCCAGAACACTCGGGTAATTGCCTACGATCCTTCAGAAGCTCCTCCTGTGATGCAGAGCAAAAATCCCGCCTCTGTGATGGTATTTTGCAGCCGTCGCAAGTGATGGTAAGGTGATGCCTCCTCATTTCATCGAAGCGGGCCTTAAAATCAACACATCGGAGTACTTGAAAATTCTGAAAGATGTTTTGATGCCTTGGATACGTAGGAACTACGACCCCTTCAAAGTGATGCTCGTTCAAGACTCTGCGCCCGCTCATGGTGCAAAGAAAGTTCAGGATTTCCTGAAGGAGAATCTTCCTTTGATGGTCCCGAAGGTATTTGGCCCAGCAGCTCCTCAGATCTGAATGTTTGTGACTATTGGCTGTTTGGCGTCATTGAGGTAGAGTCTTACGTAACTTCACATCCAAGTGTCAACTCTCTGAAGGCCTCCATTCGTCGGGCATTTGGTAATCTTGACCCCGAGGATGTAAAAAGGAGTTGTTCACGGTTTCGCTCGAGAATCTCCCAAATTATTGACGCAAAGGGTGCTCACATCGAATGATTTTGTTCTGTAGACAATAAAGAAGAAATAAATATAAATTAAAATTACGTTTTATCATTATTTGCTTTGGAAAATTTAGCTGCACGACCCTGTATGTAGATCTTTTGAATTCTATCGATTTGAATAAATTTTATAGTAAGCCTATATATATATATATATATATATATATATATATATATATATATATATATATATATATATATATATATATATATATATATATAAAATAAAAAGGAACAAACCGTATTATGTGTTCATCAACGTTTCGTCTTTATTTCGAGACTTCCTCTGGATGAATGAGATTAAGAAACCAAAAGATATACCAGTACAAAATATTTGAAAATGTTTCACGTGCACAGTATGACACAGTTCTATTTCAGAGAAACGGAAAATTGATGTTGGAAATTCAAAAAGGAGGGGGGGCTGGCGCTGTTAAAGAGAAGGAAATTTTAGTTACGTCATATAGTCGTTAATTTAATTTTAAAACTATGAACGCAAGTTTATATTCTTATTGGGAAAAAGATATATCTGTTGAAATTCAAATATAAGTTTGTAACAGAAATGAAATGAGTGTTTTTTATGTAATTTATTGATTGCGATTATGTGTTAATTATTACAGGGTGTGTTTGAGTGGTGTGAGAAAGTTAACCTGTGTCCACAGTTAAATAATGTTCTTTTAATAACAGTTTACTTATTAATGGCGCTATGTTATAGAAACCTCCACGTTGTTTAATAGTGCTTGAAATTGCGATAAGCGCAGATTCAAGAAGTCTCCGGCGCGGTTTATTTGAAATAAATTTAACTACTTTTGCTTGTTTAAAGTCAAAGGTGTGGTTATGTTGCAATGAATGAGAGAATAATGCATTTAGAGAATTGCTATTTTTTATATCTCTTTTGTGTTCATTGAGCCTTTTTTCCAATTTACGCTGAGTTTCACCAACGTATTTATGATGGCAATTATGGCAAGGAATAGTATATATACCTCCATCGGAAACTGGTTTGTTATAGAGATGTTTCGTGGTTTTTAATATATGTCTTATGGTTAGTGATGTGGTTTGTACGATAGGAATTTTTAGTTTGTTTAGTGTGTTATAGATTATTGTATTATTGGTGTGTGTAGGTAAAAGAAGATGTCTGTTTATGAGAGAAAGGTCTGGTGTGTATGATTTTTTATTATTATTTATTCTGGAAAATATTTGTGTGGCTTTTCTCTTAGCATTCAATATGAAATATGTCGGATATTGCAAGGTTTTCAAAATGTTTGTAAGGTATTTGAATTCTTCGTCCAGATATTCAGGACTGCAAATTCTGAAAGCGCTTAAGAACAAACCAATTATCATTCCTGTTTTTATTTTATTGTTATGGTGTGAATAGAAATGTATGTAATCGTTTTTGTGTGTAGTTTTGCGGTGAACTTTGAAGGATAGTTTATCATTTGATTTTATTATAAGTATGTCAAGAAAAGGTAATGAGTTATTGTTTTCTGTTTCATAAGTAAACTTTATGGAAGGTTCGACTGAGTTTAATTTGTCTCTAATGATATTTATGCGCGTATTTTCAGGAAGAAAAATTAAGATGTCGTCAATGTATATGAAATACTCTGTGTTTGGAGGTAATCTGAATTTGAAAGGACCAGATTCTAGGAATTCTAAGAAAAGGCAAGCTAATACTCCACTAAGAGGGTTACCCATAGGAAGACCAAAATTTTGTTTATAGAAATTGTTATTGAAATGAAAGTAAGTCATGTTAGTTATAAGTCTAATGATTTTTATAAGAGTGTCGGGAGGAAAAGGTAAGCTAATGTTAGATTTTTTTAAATGTTTAAGGAGTAAATCCAGGCATTTTTTAATGAGGACATTAGTATATAATGATGTTATATCTAAGCTGTGAATAGTTTTGTTTTGCACGTTAATGTTTTTTATTTTGTTCAGTAAATCTCCGGAGTTCTTTATGTGGGAGGTGCTGATAGTGCCCAGTAGTGGAGTCAAAACGTTGGATATGGCACGTGCAATTTTGTGTGTGGCACTACCGATGCCGGATATTATAGGGCGCATAGGGATGTCTGGTTTGTGAATTTTGGGCAGGCAATATAGTGATGGAACATTGGGGTGGTATTCAATGTATGACATCCAAGTTTTATTGTATTTTATAAGTTTTTTATAAGATTGGTTGAAATTCTCAACACTTCGATTTACTGTCTTTAAATCAGTTTTTTTCCAATATAATACGCTAAAAATACATTTGAGCATAGACTTTATTAACCATATATAAAAATTGAAAAAAAATAATAAAAAACGTCTTTAAAGAAAAATTTATTTCATATAAAAACAATCTTTTAATGTATTACAATTTGTATATGCAAACTGATGTACGTCTCAAGTAATCGATAAAACTATATATATATATATATATATATATATATACGTTTTAAAATCGAGCGTAGGCATTTAGACGAAGACAAGACATCGTTAATTCACTACCTACACAGCAGCAGCCAAATAGAGTAATGGTAAGAAGCCGTGACTGGCATTTTGGGCGGTCGGGTTTCGATCCTGGCTTGTGGTTGTTGCCTGTCTAGCTACACTGATGAGCTGTGATTATTGTGCACTTTACAGACCAAAAGTAAATCATTCACTAATAATGAATGTTTAAATTTCAAAGATATTTATCGCTGATAACGTTGGCCGCGTGGTTTGTTCCTTGTCAATAGAGTCTGAAATCGCTTCATGTCCAGGTTCGAATCTCACGACCAGCTGTAATCGTAATTCCCTGCACTGGCGATTCTCGAAAGGATGAAACACTTCCGTCTGTAGGTAATTTAAGAAATTATTATAGTAACAATATATATATATATATATATATATATATATATATATATATATATTGACTATTTATTTTTCCCTTTTTTAAATTCTGATTCAGGTTTTGGGGTGCCATTAATGGTGACTCATTCACGGCCTGTCAGCCATTTTGAACACCTTAAGAAACTATTTTACACAGAAAAGCCATAAAAACAACAAGCTCCAAACGGCAAGTCCCGACAGCATCAAAGTCAATTACGGCTCATGAAAGAGGAATATTTTAACAACGTTAGAAATGTCTTGTTTTAGTCTAATAGGGGAAAGTGCGTTTGGGATTACAAAGAAGGGGGAAAAAACAGGGTTTCAGATATTGGATAAATAAGAAAATATCAAAGAGAGGGTTTTCATGAAAATCGCATTGAACATTATGGAGAAAATAAAAACTGAGGGAAGATCCCGTTTTTTTTAATGTTTTTAGTTGGAAGTTAACATAAAACATGTTTAAAACGGAGACGAGTCTGGTTCCAGACAAAACTTAATCTGATGTGGTTTTTTTGTTTTATTTTTTTTTTGGGGGGGAGGTATTTTTTGTTTGTTTGTTTGTTTGTTTGTTTGTTTTTTTTTTGCTTTTTTGTTATTTTGTTTTAGTGTTTTATATACTTATAGATAGATACAGGGTTGAACGATAAAAGTGTTGCCCTAAAGAAAACAAAACAACAGCTTTATTTTAAAACTTTTATTGGAAAAATACATTCAGGTAACTTGATTATGTAGTAGAGCTGACATCTATTCAATGAAGCCGCCTTCAGCCTCAATCATCGCCTCAATACGGGCCCAGAACTAAGAGCATGTCTTTTCCACAAGCGCCAGTGGGAGTTCGGTGAATACTCGGTGGATGGCGGCGATCAGGCTGGCTTTCGTGTTGTGGGAGGTCATGTTGGTGATATTCTCGACGTATGACAAACGAAGTAATCAAGCGGTTTCAGGTTAGATGAGGAGGAAAGGCCAATGAGAGAAGGATACAGAGTTGTATCAATCCTTCTGAAGCCAAGTCTAGGTCTCTTTGGATGTGTGAGCCGACGCCGAATCCTGCTGCCACACCCAGGGTCTGCCAACGGCCTCCTAATTGCCTCAAGGCATTACCACACTCTTCAGCACATCCGGGTACACTTTGGTGTTGACTTTCAAGCCGACTTCGAAGATGTGAGGTGGTATGATGTGGCTCTTATTTTAAATCACACCAAAGACCATAACCGTGGCCGGAAACTTTGTTTTCATCACCTTACGCACTTCCCTGATATTCGTTGCAATTCAGCGGTGAATTTTGAGAGCACTGGTAATGGTCCTGTTGTCATAACTTGGATTGGTAGAAAACGTGTGGTTTATAGCGGCGCGTGTCCGATCTCACTCGGTGAACATTGTGTTACTTTCAGACATGATAGAAGGCTCCTCTCGCTCCTGGGATTTGTACACAACTGGCCAACTAGTAGATGATCTCCAACAAAAAACGAAAATCGGTTTTCATCAAACGGAAATGGAATTATTTCGTTTCTAGGGCGATAATTTTATAATTCCACCTTGTAGATAGATAGATAGATTTACCGAAATACAGAACATGCAAACAGTCTCGACTAGGGATTTTATTCTGACTCCTTAAATTCAACAGAGATTAGATCCGGTTCCTGTTGATATTGCAGTGGAAGTTTAGTTCTGTGCAGCTCCAGGCTTTACCTTCTCTCTTTGAGAAAGGGTTAGTTTATTGCTAATCGCCTAAGGTGCCCTTAACGGGGAATGCCGACGGGGCAGCCCAGTCACATTCTGCAAGTCGGGGGCGCTAACTTCTCAATCCTACTTTCCGACCCGGGGGGTCTAAGTTCTTGCAGTGGAAGAGAACTAGACTTTTAAGTGTTTGGAAGAGCCCATTTAGTCGCGAATAGGGTGGATCACCATCACATAATTATAATAAGGGAAAGGTGGGAGTCACATTGGTTAAGTGATTAACGACACGGACTGAAAACCTTAGTGAGCCAAGTTCGAATCCAGTTTGTCCCACAGAAACACTTTCATCAAACTTTCACTTGACTTTGTCCTCCTCGTGACGAGGGTAGTAACCTAACAATGAGAAAAAGAGATATAGAGGAAGAAGGGGGGGATAGAATCGGTCGCAAAATAGATAGACGGGAGCCGTTAGCAAGAGTACCTATTTACAATACCTCCCCACGGGACAGAGTTAGACACCAGGGTCACGTGGGGAAAAGGAACAAAAAATTAAAATTGTTTAAGCCATGAAGGAGTTCCCCTCCACTGACAGAGAACAAGAAAGTGAAGTGTACTATCAGAACAGATACGAACTACAGAATTGTCTTATACAAATTATTTTTTATTTTATTTCTGAATTTTTTAGATAACGATTGGTTATTTGTATTAGTTGGATTCTTCGAACTATTGCTCTCATCTTGACTATTTCTCACATTTCGACCGATGTAATTTTCGACCTTCTTCAGATTTATCTTGTAGAAACTCTGGAATTTTTCTGTCGAATTCGGGAATATGCACACAATTTCGAACGGAATCTTTTATTTAATCCACGGAGTTAAAATGCTCTCGTTCCGTCAGCCATGACTGGATAGAAGTCCTTAATAATCCGCAATTATATTTCCAGTTTCTCCCGCACTTAGAATTTAGACTTCAGGAGAGTGTAACGTATTACTGAGTTTTACCAAGTAGTTTATCCACTACGCCACGGACCGAAACGTTGTAAAAATAACATTCGAGATAAGAACAGTAGTCTGACGAATACAAATAATACGAAAATATCTTCCTTTTTATTCATGCTCCCGGGCAACGCCGCTTAACCACTACTAGTAGTTTTTGATGACGTTATTTCGTGCAAGCCTTAATTATAAAAGGCGGATGTTCATAAATAATTTTTTGTAAGGAGTAGGAATAATGTGGGAAACAGAGAAAAGGAGCGAGAGGGTGAACGAGAGAGAGGGGGATGCTGAGAGAGGAGGAGGAAAGGATGGGGTAAAACGAAAAAAGACATCAAAGAATAAAGGATGTCAGAAAATGCAAGACAATAAAAATAAAGGATGTTGGAAAATTGGTAAGAATTTGTCAACGAGATGACTTTTTTGAAACGGTTGAAGGCGAAAATTGAGGACGAGGGGGGGGAGGGTGAGATTGATGAGGGATGAAAAGAGTGAGAGAGAGAGACGGGAGCGGGATAGAAAAGTGACAGGCTAGAGACATTAAAAAACGCCAAGAAAAAGATAAGAACGTATTATTTATTGGAAACATAAAATACGACCGAGGAGATCAACTTTTTTGCTGTTGTTTCAGAAAAAAATTTACCCAGTTTCCCAGGGATATTTTTATTAATTTTATTTATTTATCTTTAATTCATTAATTTATGTATTGATTCTTGTATCCGTCTCAGGGTGTGGCAAAATAATAGGGTATACTTCATTTAGAAATGTGTTTCAGTGCGATTCTATGAAAGTTAATGTATTCGCTTTCATAAGATCGCAATATGTGTGTGTGTGTGTGTGTGTGTGTGTGTGTGTGTGTGTGTGTGTGTGTGTGTGTGTGTGTGTGTGTGTGTGTGTGTGTGTGTGTGTGTGTGTGTGTGTGTGTGTGTGTTAAAGAGAATTGCTTTACAACACCCTGGAAAGCCTCTTCAGTATGTTCCGTATTTAAAAATTCAGGTGATCGGCCATCTCATTCTCTATACAAACTAATCAATCTCCAATGCGTCATGAATAATTTACTGGAATGTGTGTTTATTAGAGAAGTAGTCAACTACCTTAGCAAAAATAACCTCCTCAGTAATACGCAATATGTTTTTCGTTCTGCTAGATCTACAGCAGATTTGCTAACAGTTACATCTCATAGGATTGACGAATCTCTTGATGGGGGCTTCCTTTCTAAGGCTATTGTCCTTGAAATATCAAAGGCCTTGGCATAAAGGTCTACTCCACAAGATCTCCAGCTACGGTATTGCTGGAAATGTTGGGGGGGGGAGGTTCAATTATTAAATAATTTCTCTCTGATAGCTTCATAAGAGTAGTGGTTGATGGGCAGAAATCAGAAGCCCATAGTATTTATGCTGGAGTCCGTCAGGGTTCCATCCTGGGCCCGACGCTCTATCTGATCTACATCAATGATCATCTAAATCACGTTCTAAGATCATTTGTAGACATTTATGTTGACGACACTACTATCAATGGCAACACTTCAAAGGTCGTAAACAACCAAGTTCTTTCCGATTCATTCTATTTTGATTTTGCTCAAGTGGTGAGTTGAGGAAAAAGGTGACTGGTTAATTTTAAGAAGCTAAATCCAAGTTCCTATCTTTCCATCATCAACACTCTGGTCCTCGTCTGGCATTAATTAAAAGAAGAGACGTCGCGAGCCTGTTTCTGCTTTATCGTTATTTTCATGGCAACTGTTCGCCTGAGCTCTAATTGTTCGCCTTTTGAAAACCGTAATTATCGTCAAAGGATTCATTTTGGATATTGATTGAAGCTTATAAATGTACGAAAATTAAAAGATACATCTGCCTTACTTAATAATTGCTAGGTTTATTTATGGTTTCTTTTACATATTAAAAAAAAAACACCCAATACTTTTGATGATGAGGAGACTTTGTTTAAAAAAAACCTATATGTCAAAATTATTGTCCGTGGCTTAATGTCTATCACAATAAAAACATCGTTTCCGAAACGATCGTACAAATTATTGACTTTGTTGTTGTTCCTTCTTATGAAACAGATTTTTAATTTTTAATTCTAATTTAAAATTTTAAATTATCAATCACATTACTAAATATATATATATATATATATATATATATATATATATATATATATATATATAGCTTAATGCGTAAGAGGAAAAGAGAGTTAGACTTCGAAATGCCCTGGCATAAAGAGTCCCTTCTATCCCTCAAATTTTGCTTGTATTTCATTATTCAATAAATGATCCATTCTATATCTACCAATATATAGTTTTGTTACCTCATTTCATACTATTGTTGTCATATATATATATATATATATATATATATATATATAATAAGTTACAAAATATATATGGCGATTAAACTACACTGAATATTCCGCGTTTCATCCACTCTAGGAAACTTCAGGCTTATGCGCATAAGCCTGAAGAGTCATAGAGTGGATGAAACGCTGAATATTCAGTGTAGCTTAATCGCCATATATATTTTATAACTTACTATTAGCTCTACCTAGGTATTGAGCACTTTTGAAGTCAATACTTAAAGTTTACGCATAAATCTATACTTTCGTATATAAATTTTATGTGAGTAAATGAAGTAAATATAAATATGTTGTTGTTGTTGTTGTTGTTAAAGTCCGAATTTTCTCCAATAACCTGGCTTTATCAAAGAGATATAAGTCCGATTAAGTTTGTTTTTTTTTTCATAAATATGTAGTAAGAGGTCGAAGCATCCCGAAGAGAATATACGTCTTGTCTCGGTGGCGAAAATTCGGACTTTACCAATAACATAAAAAAAATTCGGACTTTAACAACATACAAAAATTCGGATTTTACCAACAACACAAAAAAATCGCACTTTACCAACAACATAAAAAAATTCGGATTTTACCAACAACGTAAAAAAATTCGGACTTTACCAACAACATAAAAAATTTGGACTTTACCAACAACACAAAAAATCGGACTTTACCAACAACATAAAAAAAAATTCGGATTTTACCAACAACATGAAAAAATTCGGACTTTACCAACAACATAAAAAATTTGGACTTTACCAACAACACAAAAAAATCGGACTTTACCAACAACATTAAAAAAAATTCGGATTTTACCAACAACATAAAAAAATCGGATTTTACCAACAACATAAAAAAATCGGATTTACCAACAACATAAAAAAATCGAACTTTACCAACAACATAAAAAAATTCGGATTTTACCAACAACATAAAAAAAAATTCGGATTTTACCAACAACATAAAAAAATCGAACTTTACCAACAACACAAAAAAATCGGACTTTACCAACAACATAAAAAAAAATTCGGATTTTACCAACAACATAAAAAAAAATCGGATTTTACCAACAACATAAAAAAATCGAACTTTACCAACAACATAAAAAAATTCGGATTTTTACCAACAACATAAAAAAATTTCGGACTTTACCAACAACATAAAAAATTTCGGACTTTACCAACAACATAAAAATTTCGGACTACCAACAACATAAAAAAATTCAGATTTTACCAACAGCATAAAAAATTCGTTATCATTTTACAACATTTTCTCATTTAATTCATAAAAAAATGTTTTCTAAAATGTGAGACTTTACATTACTTAAATTTCGCCCTTAAACCAAGCGACCACACACACGGATTTAAACAATCAAGATGTATTTTCTCTTTCAACCTCTTATCATATTTTATTACATAATTATGAAGAAGAAAAAAACTTAATCCGACTTATATCTCATTGATAAAGACAGGTTATTGGAGAAAATTCAGACTTTAACAACTACAACAACAAAAGAAGTAAATAAAATGAGTGTATCATTTCACAACATTTTCAGGTTTTCAAATTTTCTCAATTAAATCTATAGTAAAAATGTCTTCCACAATGTGTGGCTTTACATTATTCATATATATATATATATATATATATATATATATATATATATATATATATATATATATTACATTGCTCATATATATATATATATATATATATATATATATATATATATATATATAAAATAAATACCCACACAGATATAGTTCTATTTTCAATAAAAACTCAATAAGGATTTCTTATTCAAAAATGCCTAATTTAGCACAACGAATCTTAATATCTAATAACAAAAAAATTAAAGCAGTCCAAAATATGCCTTTCCCAATTAAACCAAAAAGTAACTGTAATTGTAATAACATACATCTTTGCCCACTCAATAACGATTGCATCCATAAAGATTTTATATATTCATGCACAATTACTGAGCTCTTACGCAATGCTCCCATAACAGACACTAATGTTTTATCTTCAAGTTATCCTTCTTCCCATCCTCCATCTGATATAGTTACTAATCCAATATACCACTCGAGCATCACCTCCATCTACAATCATACAACTAGCAATAATAATAATAATAATAATAATAATAATAATAATAATAATAATAATAATAATAATAATTCTCCTAACACCCATCCTAACACTAACAACATTCATTATCCCCTCCAAAACAGTCCTCGCGCCCTTTGTTGAACACAATGAATAAAAATCAAACTATTTTCCCAATACAAATCAGCAAATGAATATTAATTTCAGATCTCGAGCTTTTAATAAAGTACATACATATATCGGCGCTACTTCAACATTAATTAAGAAAAGAATATCAAACCACATTTCTTCTTTTAATAACCATAATTCTAATAATAACCAAGGAACTTCTCTTACCACTTTAATTTAAAAAAACTTAATTCTAATAATACCCCCTTCTTAATCAAATGGACTATCATAAAAATGTTAAGTCTTATACTCCAGGCTCTAAGTTATGTCGCCTCTACACAACCGAAGCTATAACTATAATTACTTCCCCTCAAAGTAATAATATAATAAATTCTAAAAACGAACTGATCTCTTTCTGTAAACATAAGTCCAAATTTAATTATGGTAATTTTGAAATTACATAGCTATTACTTTAACCTTTCAGATATATATAATTTTTCTTTAGCATTATCGTTTTTTTTCTACATGCTTTCTTAATATTTATAACTTAATAATCCTTTATTTTAATTCGTTATTTCTTCTTTGTTTAACCGGTTTTTTATCTGCAATTTCCGTTTTAGTGTTTAAATATTCCTATCTATCAAATATATTAATCCACCTACACATTCATACCCTGTATGTATATTTACTTATATTTTACTATATGGATTTACATATATATTACTTGCTTTGTCTGGAATTTGCAGATACCGGCCATCCTCTCTCTTAAAGTTCTTTTTTCTTAGTGTCTTTTAATAACTCCTGCTGATATTTTCTTAAGTAATAACCTGTACATTTCAGTTGATCTCTTTTTTTGCCCTATATTTTTGGCAGCTTTTAACGTCAGCTTGTCTGAGTCATTTTGACATTTGCTTTTCTAATTTATATTTTATTCAATCACTATTCAATCTTTTTTCTCTCTCTTCTGCTTCACTCATTTTTCTTAATTATACCTTGTCTCGGCAGCCGTGTTTAACGCATATCTTATTTTTCTTTTAATAATATTATTGGAATTCTTTCCTCTTTTCCTTGTACCTGTTTGTGAATTATTCCACGGATTTAGCCTTTTGGATTATTTTGGACCATCTTCCAATTACGCGATTTCCTTGGATTTTACTTGTGCGAATGGAAATTTAACTAACTTTCTTGGATTTACATTTTTGGATTTTACCGTCATTGGATACTTTACCTTTCACCAGACTATCCATTCACGTAAAATCACCTTTTTCTTAACCCTATCCCCATGCTTCACTTTTTGTTATCAAGTAAGATCTTTGACTTGCAGTTTCATCAAATACTTTTGCAAGCAAAATCCGATCACGCATTTTCCTAATTCCTACCCTCTGATGAGAAGGAAAGTATTTCTTCGAAACTCCGCGGATTAAAGACTATCAACTTATTTAGTGTTTCCTTTTCAAATTAAATATTTTTTAACTCTTTTTCAAAGTGTTTTTAACATGTTTTATTAACTATTGTTCTTTTAATAATATTATTGGAATTCTTTCCTCTTTTTCTTGCACCTGTTTGTGAATTATTCCACGGATTTGGCCTTTTGAATTATTTTGAACCATCTTCTAATTACGCGATTTCCTTGGATTTTACTTGTGCGAATGGAAATTAAACTTACTTTCTTGGATTTACATTTTTGTATTTTACCGTCATTGGATATTTTACCTTTCATCTGATTATCCATTCACGTGAAATCACCTTTTTCTTAACCCTATCCCCATGCTTTACTTTTTGTTATCAAGTAAGATCTTTGACTTACTTGCAGTTTCATCAAATACTTTTGCAAACAAAATCCGATCCCACATTTTGCTAATTCTTACCCTCTGATGAGAAGGAAAGTATTTCTTCGAAACTCCGCGGATTAAGGACTATCCACTTATCAAGTGTTTCCTTTTCAGATTAAATATGTTTTAACTCTTTTTCAAAGTGTTTTTAACATGTTTTATTAATTATTTGCTCTTATAAATATATATATATATATATATATATATATATATATATATATATATATATATATATATATATATCGCATGTAAATAGTATTTGTCCTACGAACATGTTTTACGGGACAATTATATCCAGTTTTTTTTTTTTCTTAAGAACAGTTTGCGTTTCTTTAACATTAATAGATTTTATGCACCCAGTCTCAAGCTTATTAATAAGAATGATTAAACAACACGGTGATGATAAACGTGAAATATTTAAACAGTGCACTGTAACATTTGTTTGATATCTTGATGTTTTTAAATCATATAAAGGGAATTAATAGTTTTAATAGTTATAGATTTTGAAAACAAAAACCTAATAAATATAAATGGATCATAAGTAAATAAGAGTGTAAATATATAAACAAAATATTAATAATAAAGAAGGCGGGATGATCAGTCACATAAAGGATTCACCCAAACCATATATATATATATATATATATATATATATATATATATATATATATATATATATATATATATTTATATATATATATATATATAACTACTTCATTTACTCACACAAATTTAATATACGAAAGTATAGATTTATGCGTAAACTTTAAGTATTTACTTCAAAAGTGCCCAATACGTAGGTAGAGCTAGTTAGTAATTTATAAAATATATATGGCGATTAAGCTACATTGAATATTCTGCGTTTCATCCACTGTAAGATTCGTCAGGCTAAGGCGCATAAGCCTGACGAATCCTATAGTGGATGAAACGCAGAATATTCAGTGTAGCTTAATCACCATATATATTTTATAAATTACTATATATATATATATATATATATATATATATATATATATATATATATATATATATATATATAAATATATATATATATATATATATATATATATGCGTGTCATTCGCCCTACTCTTAAAAAATGAAAGTATTTTTTTTAATTTACAAATACAGTAGATTTGTAAATTAAAAAAAAATACTTTCATTTTTTAAGAGTAGGACGAATGACATGCATATATATATATATATATATATATATATATATATATATATATATATATATATATATATATATATATATATATATATATATTCGATAGGGAATGATTTCTGTAATAATAAATACGAAATTTACATGATCAAAAATATGTAAAGTGTACGTATTATACGACCGGGCAAGGTCGAGCGCCCCCTCCTGCTAGTATGGAATAAATTATTATTTCTACAAGCCACTGCGTTTCAAATATTCTGTGGATTTTCTTATTATTCTCATTCAAAATCAGACAAGCGTTAAAAACGACACATGTTCGAGACTGCCATGTTGTCAGGAGTCGAATCGATCATAACCTGACAGCAATGCAAGATCATTAATTTTATCGTGACATTTAAGCAGTTACTTTTTGAGAGTTTTCTTCCTGGAAGTTGTCAAAACGATGAAGCTGTTGAAGGAGCTGACTTTGACTTTGACTGGCAGCATGTGTTATAACATTTTCAAAAGCGCCTATGATTTTTTTTACTCATGTTCACCATAAACATGGCTTGTTACATTTAAACTTCTACATGTTGTAACGTTACGTGTCGTTACACTTTACTTCAATAATTCATAAAAATAAAGCTGGAAATAAATAAATAAAAATCCGGGTCGGCATTTTATTTTATTTTTTAACAAAAGTTTTTATTTCCGTTACTTTTCCGTCTCGACATTACTTAAAAATCTCCCGCCATCGTCCATCTCGGCGGTGTATACTTTTTTTCCTCCGACCGCATGCTGGCCACAGCCGATCCATTCTCGTCCTCGACCTTGCATGTCCATTTTCTTCGACTCGCACTTTTCTTTTGTTCCCACCACCTGGTTCATTTTTCCCTTTTTCTTCTCGCGCACACTTCCTAATCTTCATATGCACTTTTTCAGCTGCTGCTGCTGCTAATCTTTTCGCAAGCCAGCCATCGCTGGCTGATGATGATACTTTCCCATGCGCTCATATACACTATTGTTACATTAATACAGTCATGGAAGAGAGAAGAGGGGAAGGAATTCCAAAGTCTAGCATGTCGAGGAAATAAACTATTACAATAGCTTTTTCGACATCTACGGAAATTTACAGTGAAGGGGTGGGATTTTGCTATTAGACGGTTTTGTCTGGGGTATGTATGTAGAGAGGGGGCACAAGTGCAACGAGTTCATCAGAACACATTCCATTAAAATACTCGTAAAACAGGCACAGGGATGCAATAATGCAATATTGCGGCGTATATACACTCGACAAATGCGTCCAACAGAAAAATCCCACCTTTACACTGCTAAAGTTCCATAGGTACCGGAAAGCCTTCTGTTCTTATAGTTTCTACCCTATGTCTGCGAGACTTTGGAATTCCTTCCCTGCTTCCTGCTTCTTTAATTGTACATACAGAAGTTTAAATGTAATGTAAACAAACATCTTGCTTATTTCCTTAGATATTTTCCTAAATAGTAGCCCCTAGAATAGAAATCTCGCTCATCTACTTACAGAGTTCCGTGTAAACAAAGTCACGCGTTGTAGCCCTTATATCCATCTAAGAGGTAAGATGCTTTATTTTGGTAAACACGAGTAAAAACATAGACTCTTTACTTACGCTAGTATCATGTACCTCTACAAGGCCACCATTATCCCATGTATGGAATATTGTTGCCATATTTGGGCTAGTGCATCTGCTATTAGTCTCTCACTCTTAGACAGGATTCAGAATAGAGTTGCCAACCTAATAGGTTCCACACTGTCAGCTAGGCTTCAACCTCTGTACAAGTACTTTAATGGAATGTGCTCCGACGAACTGCAAGACTGTGTACACCTCGACGAAAACACCCTCGACAAACCCGACAAGCAGCAAAATCCCACCCCTACACAGTAGAGATCCCCAGATGGCAGAAAACCTTTTGCTTTAATAGTTTCTTCCCAGAACTGTTAGACTTTGGAAATTCCTTCCGCGTCCCTAATTCCCTGACTCTACTGATATGCAGATGTTCAAGTGTAATGTAAACAAACATCTTACTGTTTAACTCTCTAAATAGTATAGCTGCAAATTATGCCCAAGTATCCTCCTACATCAAAGTTGCATTGTGCCTTATATGGGATGAAAATGAAAAAACAAAAAAGAAAATGTCATAACAGATGCTGCCAGGCAAAAAGCATCTAGAGGTTTCAATTCATTGCGTCATTGCATTTATTTTATTGTATTAAG
Source organism: Euprymna scolopes (assembly GCF_053919585.1). Classification (NCBI taxonomy): domain Eukaryota; kingdom Metazoa; phylum Mollusca; class Cephalopoda; order Sepiida; family Sepiolidae; genus Euprymna; species Euprymna scolopes. The sequence goes on along the minus strand of NC_136494.1, from coordinate 1,844,708 downwards.
GCTAAAGGGAAATAAGTTCAGGGCACTTTGGTGTTCGTCTCATCAGACGTTATCTTTGATATTTTCATGTTGACGATGATTGATAAGTTTCCGAGGTGATCTGCGTTTAATGTTTAGTGTTTTCAGTGGGAAATGTGATTTTGCGTTGATGAGATAAGTTGGACTTAGCTAGGACTCTTTGCCATAAAAGACTTTCCTGTTGTGAAGCTGTCTGATTTCACAGTGGCACGCAACTGTGTGCCAATGCCTTGCATTAATAGGTTACTCGTTCGACCGGCGAGCAACGCAAATGACACGACTTTCCATCTTATGTACAGGGTGGAACGATAAAAGCGTCGCCTTAAAGAAAATACTACAGCTGTATTTTAAAAGGTTTATTGAAAACATCAATTCATGTAACGATTATGTAGTAACGCTGGCATCTATTCAGTGTAGCCGCCTTCAGACTCAGTCATCGCGTTGATACGGGTCTGGAACTGGGAGGCTGCCATTTCCACAAGCGCCGACGGGATCTCAGCAAATACTCGACGGATGGCGGCGATCAGGCTTGTTTTGGTGTTATGGGAGGTCATGTTAGTGATGTTTTCAACGTCTGACCAAACTAAGTAGTCTAGCAATTGCAGGTCGCGGGAGGAGGGAAGCCAGTGAGGGGAGGGTACAAAGTCCGTAGCACTCCGCTGGAAGCCAAGTCTAGGTCTCTTTGGACTTGTGGTCGTGCGACTAGTCCTTCTGCCATACTCTTCAGCACATCAGGTACACTTTGATGTAGATTTTCAAGTCGATTTCGAAGATGTGAGGTGACATGATGTGGCCCTCTAAACGACACCAAAATAATAACTGTGGCCTCAAACTTTGTTTTCATCACTCTGGGCACGTCCCTATTGTTCGTGGCAATCAGGCAATGGATTTTGAGGGTGCTGGCAATGGTCCTGTTGTCATAACTTGGATCGGTAGAGAGCATGAGTTGTAGAGGGGCGCATCTCCGATCTCGCTCGTTGAAAATTGTGTCACTTTCAGATATGATAGATGATTCCTATCGCTCTTAGTCAACTAGTAGGTAATTTGCAACAAAAAAAGAAAACCGGTTTTCATCAAACGGAAATGGAATCATGTCGTCTTTTCTAGGGCGACAATTTTATCATTCCAGCCTGGAGTATTAATTAATCTTTTCTATTGGATTGGCCAAAAGGTTCATTCGTTTATTTAATATCATCTTTTTTATATTCCTGTTCTTCAAATCCTAAATTGATTGCATCGAGTATGCTGAAGCCAGTGTGTAATAAGCCTCAGAGCAAAGGAAAACTTACAGTTTTGCTTGAAAGATTAAGCTGATCTCTACAGACAGTTGATGCTTTTTTGCTTTTAATGTTGCTTCGACATATTCCGGCAGCTTACGTAAACCGCCGGAATATGACGAAACGCTCAGCGAATGCAGCAAACGCCAGTTAATAAAGTGGGAAGTAAATATTAGTTTTAATTATGCAAAAATTTCAATCATCTTTATCTCTACTATTATATAAAAGTGATATTGTATTTGTGTATGAGTTTCTTCCTTATAGGTTCCGAAACGGCTGAGCCTATCGTTTGCAAATTTCACACAAATGTAATTTATATGACTAAGTGTTCTTAGATGTGTTTTGCACAGAAATTCATCCGAGAAGTATCGAAAATCGAAATAATCCGATTTCAAAAATAGTTTTTCTCTCCTATAGATAAAAAAGTACTTTAGTTTTTTTAAATGAAACAATGAATCGACTGTTCGCGCATGCGCGATTTACAAATAGCGTCGAAACCAGGATTTTTACATGACCCAACTCTACAACAAAACGACATTTTCACATGAAATAATTGACGATTTTTTTCTAATTTTTCGATATTACATGTCCGAGAGATCGCTCTTTCTAACGCTATCAGGTTCATGCCGGTTCGATTTCGGATGACAAAAGTTTTTAGCGGACATACAAAAATACAAACGCACAGACGACTGAGATTTATATAATAGACTAGCGGGCGGGGGCGTTTCCCGATCGTTAAATACGGTTAAATAAAAAACGGGACTTGGATGCCATCTTATCGTGTTATTAAAAGAAAAAAAATGTGCCGCGTGCTGGGTTCGAACTCGCAAGAGTTAACTTCCTAAATGAACACTCTATCGATCGGACAAAGACGTCATCGATTTAGCTTCTTTAAAATGAAACAAACAAATCGGCTGTATGTGCGGTTAACGAAGAGTATCGAACCCAAGATTTTTACCTAACTTTCCTTCCAACAAAACAATATTTTTACAGAAAGTAATTGACGATTTTTGTAATTTTTCAGTATTATGTGTCCAAGAGATCGCTCTTTCTAACGCATCGAACAATACGGTCGATGCGGATGGCAAAAGATTTAACGGGCATACAAACATACATACGACTGAAATTTATATAATAGATTCCAGGATCATAATTTAGATATTTGAATTCCAAATTTGGAAATATACACGGGGAATGTTTTATCTTTGTGCTAATGAGCTTGCTTAGTTGTGCATAATTATAATTAATAAATTTTTATATACTTGTATATACATATTGGGCCGAAACAGCTGTACGCAAGTTGTTGCCAATAAAATCTTAACATTTTGAAATCGATTAATAATGTCTGTTCTTTGTAAAATAGTATCTTAAAGATTTATTCATAGCTCTATTATTGAACTATTGAACTATCTAAATAACGCTTTTATTGCGTGTGTGTGTGTGTGTGTGTGTGTGTGTGTGTGTGTGTGTGTGTGTAATAATTTATGGATATGTATGTTTATTTTATTTATTTATTTTCTATTGTTATTGTTACAAGCATATTTGATACTACGTACATCGGCCTATATAGAGATGATGGACTAGCTATAATAAAAGACTCCAACAAAGTCAAGGGAGATAACTAAGAAAATCATACACATGAAATGAAAAAATTAGGCCTAAAAGTAGACGTACTAGCTAACATAAAAATAACAAACTTCCTGGACGTCACGTTAAATTTAGATGAAAAACACATATGAACCCTACTTAAAAGATAAGGCTAATCCAATATACGTAAACCCTAAGTCCAGTCACCCACCATCAATTATAAAACAGATTCCTAACTCGATCGTAAGTAGACTCAGCAATAACTCAAGCGACGAAAATGTATTTAAGAGGTCAATCAATATCTACGAAACAACCCTAAAAAATAGTGGATACAAAAATATTGATATCAAATACAAGCAACAAAACACCAATAACTATAATAAAATTATAAATAGAAGAAAAAGAAATGTAATCTGGTATACGGCGCCATACAATCAAATGTTAAAAACAAAACTTGGCAAGAAATTTCTAGATTTCATGGAAAAGCACTTCCCCGTAACCAATCCCTTACACAAAATTTTCAATAAAAATAACCTTAAGTTATCATACAGCTGCTGCGAAAATTTAGAAATGATAATTAAAGTACATCATAACAAAATATTAAATAAAAGCAATGAAAACAACAACAAAATAAGCAATAAAAAGTGGACATCATGACAAAAATAAAACTAACACAAAGAACACATATGTAACTAGTAGAAATAATAATAATAATAATAATAATAATAATAATAATAATAATAATAATAATAATAATAATAATAATAATAATAATAATAAACCAACTCCGGACAATGACAACCATACTAGAAATGAAAATAAAAATACTAATTATAAACAAGATAAATGTAACTGTAGATCTCGCACACTTTGCCCACTTCAAAATAAATGTCTAACCAAAAGCATAGTTTACCAGGCCACAATATTTGCGAAGGAAACCCCGAATAACAACAAATATTACGTAGATATGACTTCCTTAGATTTACAAAACCCGATATTATGACTACAAAAGTACGTTCAAAAATTAAAAAAAAACACCGAATGAAAACAACACTAGAAAACAAATACTGGGAACTCAAAGAAAGCGGACGTTCCCTGAATTTATATATATATATATATATATATATATATATATATATATATATATATATATATATATATATATATATTACACAGTGATCACCACTTATCAAGGCCCGGAAGCCACTCAGAGATAAGGGTTATTGCAAGTACATTACGTTAGTGTGGAGATTTGATGAAGTGTTTACTTAAGGGGGCGGTTCATTAGGAATTTGTTAACATTGGACTTGAACACATCCAAGTTGTAGTCCGGTGGGAAGCAGGCAGACGGAACAGAGTTCCACACGCGTGCAGTTCTAAGAAAGAAGCTTTGTTCATGGAATCCACGTTTTGATTTAGGCATAGATAAAGAGTGGGGGAAATTTTTCACAGTGGATTCGGCTAGACGGGTGTTTTTCGTGAAAGATTGGCGAGGGGGGACCAGAGATTGGAGTTCAGACGAGCACCTGCCATGAAAATAACGATAAAACAAGGATAGGCTCGCAACGTCTCTTCTGTGAGAGAGAGGTTGCAGGGTAGAGAAAAGGGCATCCCCCACTAAGCCACGAAGTCTATTTTGTACTCTGTCAAAGCAGGATAGGCTGTTTTTTGCAGCTCCTGCCCAGATATGGCAACAGTATCCCATACTTAGACGTATATATATATATATATATATATATATATATATATATATATATATATATATATATATATATATATTTATATATAGTGTGTGTACTAGTGAAAGATGTATGTCCGTCCATTGATTGGAATCTTTTCTAATCTGTCTGGGTCCGCTTCATCCTGAGATAAATCTGCTTAGTACGAAAAGAGTCTGGCCGTGTCAGATTATGTCGCATAAAAATCGGATTTTTATCGTCCATCTATTTCGTTTGGTTGTCGCCCTTGTTTATCACCAGCAACGAAGTCATCTCTATCAATTCTCTTTTAAGTTGCATCTCGCTTGAATAATGAGACGAAGATGTATTCTCACCCTCTTCAAAACCCACGATACACGCATAAAATTCTTCACTGGATAAAGTTGTCAATTCTCTTTAGGATAATTCTAGAACTTAAATGCTCTTCATCAGCAATAAGTCACGGGCGTGTCGCCCTAATCCGATGAAAACCGGATTCAGTAAATTCCTGTTTATGTGGTTTTGAGAATTGACAATCGTGGTTAACCGTCTCGTAATTCAGTACATCATTGCCCCCTTGGGGAAGACGTAAGCAGGTTGTCTGGCTTATCACTGTATTGATTATACACTGCACGTGCTGTGGCTTTTATAGGCCCTCATTCGTTATTTTCCTCCGCTGATTTCAATACACGCAACAGTTTTCTATATTTATTGCAAAATCCTATATAAACCTTTCAAAGCGTTTCTGACGCACGTTTTCTACGTCCGTTCATGAAATATCGGCATAATCACGTTGACACACCGGTTCTCGTTAGATCGCCGAAGTTAAGTATCATTACACCTGGTCAGTATTAAAATGGGTGACCATTTTGGAATACCAAGTGCCGTATGTGCTCTCCGCTTATCTCGGCAGTGTTTCCAATCATCTTGGACTTCTCCTTTCCACTGAAATCAGACAGTGCCAACTGAGGAGAAGCGAGGTTTTGGATTGCGTAACTTTGCTTTACAGTCTAGTGCGTTTCATCCATCTTTCTTCTAGGGTGATTAGATGGTGCTCGTTCTTCTGACAGACAAGCAATATCCATCATCCATCAGTACTGTTGCTACATTTGTTCAGCACTATACAGTACAAAACCGAAATCTAGTGGGTGATGGCCCTTTTCTCCTCTCTATTACGTTTTTCATAGAAGAGACATTGCTAGTCTTTCTCTACTTTATCGTTATTTTCATGGCAGGTGCTCGACTGTGTGGCTTCATGAAGGAAAAAGAGACGAAAAAATTGCTATCACACGCGGCAGTACGACTGCGACAACCGTCAAATCAAGTGAACAGTAAACGTAAACCGAACGCTATCTTCTACACCACGGAAAATACCGCCGATACAACCCGCCACAATACCAAACACTACCGTCGAAACAATCCGGTCGGCACGGTCCCAAACATTACCGTCGATACAACCTGCTACGATCTTGGACAACTTCATCGATGCGATCCTGAACATCTCCGTCGAACCTATATGACAGGATCTCGAGCAACTCTGTGGAAACGACCTGATACGATTCCGAACACCTCCGTCGGAACAACACTAATACTGAGCAATTCCGACCTAACAACTCAACACGATCCTGAACAACTCCACTGAAACGACACGGTACCAGAGCAACATCGGCAGTCACTCTGTGAACGACTTTGGCGTCGACTTTTTATTGCCTTCAAATAAACTTATTTTTGCCGTAGGTAAGCCCGACTAAGACATTGACACAAAAATTATTGAGCGTTTCCGCGCATGCTCGCCACAGACTGAATTGGAATCTATAGTCCCCTTAGAAAACATTCACAACAAAACTCGTCTAACTACAACCACTGTTCATGGTTTCTCTTTTATATCTCTCACTATCAAAAACTAAACGAAACTTCTATGAGAAGAATTTTCCGACTATGAAACACCATACTGCGGGGATGATTCCCAGCTTACTAGAACATCGTTTGTGTATTCAATTTATTTTTATTTGGGGGTGGAGAAACTTTAATCTCATCGCCATAGTTGTTATTTCACCACGTTTCGTCTAACTTGTTCTCGGCCTTCATCAGGTGATTAACCGTAACAGGATAGGAGTGTTGAGTCTTGTAACTGTATCCCATGTAACTACTGCTTTCTATAGCTGTTGTGGTCTCGACATGTGCTTTTGGCCAACTAATCTTCTGACCTGCTTTGGGTGGGATTGAAACAGCTATCTTCAATGTTCACTTGACTCAACTATGAAGATGAGAATAACAGTCCGCAAAAAATGAATGCACAAATTATAAAGCCTAATCTAAAAGGATTCCAAAATTTAAAATAAAATAATGTATTATAAAATCGTTGTTTTGAAGTCCAATGTAAACAAATACTTTTGAGCCGTCCTCTTAAATAATTAAATTCTACTTAATCATCGCGATCATTATCGTCCACCTGACACTCATCTAACTCTTATCCTTGAGTAGCCTTTGCGACTTGACATGTGGTGACACCTTAGTAAAAAAACTGTTAGACATTCATGAATAAAACTTGGAAGACAAGCCAAGCATGAACTGGATTTCACGTGTGCTAAAATAATAATTACAATCATTACCTCAGACCCATTGAACTCCTATCCTCGAGTAACGTTTGGGCATTGATATGTGATGCCACCTTATTAAAAAAAAAATATGAGGGAGAAAAAGTTAATCTGGACCGTTCCCCGTATGCATTAAAAACAGTTTACCTAAGTTATAAGTATTTATTCATTTGTACTGACACCCTTTCATTATACAATGAACTATTTCGAGGATCATATTAATAACCAAAATACTTGTCTCGAGGACCACGATATTTGCAATAGCACAGCCGGATCGTTCCCCATATATATTACACGCCATTTATCAAACATGTAACTATCTATGTTTGTTGCATTATGAGAGCCTATGTGAATTGCGATGAGGTACCTAGAAAATTTTGACATGGGTCACATTTATTGTATATTATGATAACCTTAATCTGCAAATAGAATCGTTTCCAGAGACGGGTGACATAGTTGGGTCCGGGGCAACAAGTCAAACGGTAGAAACGAATGATGACAAATGACGCAAAGTTTTCGAGCTGGAGGAAAAGAAAGATATTCAAATTAGTGCATTTGTGGAAGCCATGTTAATGAGGCAACGCAAATAATGTAGAAAACTTTGAAATGTATTGCGAATGTTACCATAAGTGCTTACGGAAGTAGATTTGGAAGTTAAGTCAAGAAAGAAATAAGTAATGAAAATAAATAAAACCTTGAAGAAAGCTCGCAGCAAACGTTTCCTTGTGTCCTCTTTCTTCATGAAAATAATCTTACAAGAGGCCTTAAATAAGTTTCCAGACTTTTTTGTACAGGAATTTAAAATTTTCGTAAACTCTTGAAAAATCAGTATGTTATTTCTATACATCTTATGAGATGACTGGCAAATTTCTATGATTCCAGGTTCAAATGAGCAGCTACAGCAGGAATTAGAATGCACCCTACTAAAGATTGATTGTCAGAGGTGATTAATTTAAAAAATACAATCTGGGCGTGAAGACACTTTAAAAGAATGGTATGCAATAAAATTATGTTTAAAACTTTAAAAAACTGCCACAGAAACTATGGAATGCTTCCGATTGCTTTTGGGCCATCCTGTATGAATCCAGCATCAGTTGTTGAGTGACATACGAGATTCAAAGTAGGCAGGGAGTCTGTAAGGAAAGATGAGGAGTGTTGAAGGAGTAAATTGTGATATGAGATATGGATATTAAATATGTCAGTTAAATGAATGCACAATGCGAGTTAAAATATATTTTTTTAAAAATAGCTTAGATATTAAACAATTGAGGATTCTTTGTTTGCCAAAAGTGTGTTTGTACAGATATATGTAAAGCCACCTGAAAATTAGTCACGTCTGAAAACCACACTTCTGACGTCATAAACAAAGGAGATTTCTCAATATAGGAATCTGTGGGTTCAAAGTTAAGAGAGTTGATGAGGAGCAGATAATCAGAGAAGATCGCAGATTGGAGAGTGGAAGCCCCTTAGAGGTGAAGGGAGAAGAGTAGGCCATGTAGTCGAAAAAGCTTGAATTCCTGACATCAGCAATCGCGGTTGAAAATAAAGAAATCATCTATATTTTGTAAGTGTTGTCTCCGTGTCGTGTTTCCACCAACGTGAAAGGTAAATGTGTTTTTATTATCATCTTTTAACGAACTTTGTACAACCCTTCCAAGCATTATGTGTCCTCCCCTCTTCTGTGTTAAGAACTTGCATCATATCTCCCAGTCCGTATTAATATGTGTTAACAAGAATCATCCCAGGCTGATATAAATGTCTCCATCCGTATTTATCATCACAGTTGTCATGATGTAAACAGATACATGTAATTATTATCCCAGGCTGTTATAAATGTCTTCCCATCAGAATTGTCATCAGCATCGTTATATATGTGCCCCTAATATGAACCCCCGACCAGCTACACAATATTTATTAGGTAGTATACTTTTCTTTCGTAACACCGTATTAAATAAAACAGTGTTTTGCCATTAGAGAAATACGATCACTAACAACAATAAGCTAATCACTTGAACTGCGTTACGTTGTTTACCTTTATAACGACATTTTTATTTACACATTTTCAGCCAAAACAACGCATATTGCCACTTGGAATCATATGAGAGGCATGAGGGATTATGTCTGCATGAGACTATATGAGGAGTTGAGCAGTGAGATGCTTGTTCGTGTTACATTTAAACTTATGCATGTCAGCACAGTTAGAGAAACAAGAAACATTGAAGGATCATTCTCTATTGAAATATATAATTGGGCCAGTAATATATGAGAGGATATCGGTCAAAAAGTCGAGGCAATAGACAATAGGAATATTAAACATTCCAGGATAAAATAATGCTCGTATAAATCGACAGAACAGTGTAGCAAAACACAGAGTTAGTCACAGGGCGAGGACAAAGTGACACATTTTTCACTGCGTAAACATCCGTACCGCACTCCGCCACGCGCCTACACTGATGTCAACAATCGTCACACTAAATCGAAAACTGTTGTCAGTGTGGAATAAATAATATATATTTATAAATCAGCTGTGTTGTGTTTTATTCGTTGTCTATGTGTATAAAAAGTACATTGAACGACCGGCCGCAGCGAATATATAACCATTGTTTTTAATATTGATCATCATGTTGCGTAGCGGAGAGAAGACATTCATATAACGGGGACGCAATGAGATATTTATATAGATTACACACAGTTCATATTTATAACACATAGCTCGAGGTCTGACATTAATATTAATTTGCTGATTTGTATTAGGGAAATAGTTTGAATTTTGTTCATTGTGTTCAACAAAAGGTTGGGACAATGATTGTACGAGGACTGTTTTATTTTATTATATATATATATATATATATATATATATATATATATAGAGAGAGAGAGAGAGAGAGAGAGAGAGAGAGAGAGAGACAGAGAAGGAGAGAGAGGCAGAGAGAGATGAGAATAGTAGTTCGAATTTCGAATAATCTGAATAATACGAATTGTCACAAAAGTTTGTTGTTTGACTTCCATGGTGTGCATATTATTATTTTTTTTTTTTTTTTTACATTCCTGCTGTCAAGTTAGGAACGCATGTAGATATGTGATATTAGTGAAACTGCATGTTCATGTAATTTCTTATTTTTATATGAAAAGCGATAAATGCTGTTGGTTCTGTGTTTTTAGTCAATCTCCGTTTCTTGCTTTCTACGAGATTTGTAAGATAACCGATTGTTAGGCCATAAAAAATCGGACTTTTAAATTGACATGAAATTAAAAAAAAACGAGTCATAAAAAGAAATGTAGGAATCAAATTGTTGCCAGCAAAAATATGCAACGAATGCATCATCTGGAACCAAAGAACAATAGAACTGAATAAAGTCAGCTTCACTAAAATTCAAAGACTTCTAAGGGATGTGTGTAACGTTGCACAGAGAACCAACACACGTTGTGTTCAGTTTTAGTTGCAAGGGAAACCAAGACAAAGATTAGGAAATAACTCCAACTCGTTTGTTCTTTGTAACAACAACATTTTTTTCTTTATTGGTAACAGTATGTTCTTTGATATGAAAAAGGCGCGTTCGAAATGAATGTTTTTGTTTAGACAGCAATTGAAGCATAAGTCAGAGGCGCAACGGATAAAGTACTCTGTTAAATTCACTTATCAGTGATACTCTTTCAGAGGTTGAATTGTCGGTATGAGCGATACAGATAATACAATTATGACTTACGATTTCTACTCGGTCATGGCTGACGGAACGAGAACATGCTAACTCCAGGAAGAGGTTACATCTGCCGAAACATTGTGAGATTAACACTCAAGATTTGTACAAACACTGAACCTTCCAGTGCTCTCAAGTCCACAACTATACAAGGCGGATCATGGCACGCTGTTTCGAGCTCTCACCTTACAGTGTATAGCCGAGGTGAGCCCACTTCTCTCGGAGTTCTCTGTTCACTGGCGTAAACTTGAGTTTTACTACCTGATGGTGTACAGTACCGCTACTTGCTTAGCGTCTCCTTTTAATATGATACATCCTGGAAAAGTTACATCTGCCGAAACATTGTGATAACAGTTGTCTGAATAATTCAAATAATACAAATTATCATTCAAAAAAAAATCAGAAACGTAACGTTTTATAGGATCAAGTTACATCATTTGAAATTATTATTTCGAAAGGTTACAATGAAATCATTGAAAACCCATGTAATGCTGTCCAATTTAATTTTCTCTTCTCAAACAATCGCTAGTGAACTTCACATCATTATTAAAATGAGAAAGAAAAATCTAAAGAAAAAGCAAACACATATTACAAAGTCTTTTATAATTAGGTTGCATTCCAATGAATGAATTTCAGAGAAGAAATAAATAAAAAAAAGATTTTCATTTTCCAATTAATGATTATTCGTTTTTACATCGTTTTCAGTTTAACCATCTGAAATAAAGCTACTTAAATTGAGGCGCTAACCACGTGAGGCATATCATGTGGATGTGACTTTTATACAACCGTCAACAAGATCGGACGTTCAATTTTTCTTTCTAGAACATTAGCTCGTTGACTTTGCATTACTTTTTGTTTTTAAATTTTCTTCCTTTGAAGATTATAACGCTGGGTATGTAGCAGCTAAACCAGCTGTCAACATTGCCCTACTTTTTATTGAAACCAACCGAGAGCTCTTTTTAGTATCCTGGTTGTTCCCTTAAGTGCAATGGGTCTCTTTTGCACTGGGTTCACCAGGAATATTAGTTAGGTAAGACTTCAAGTTCTTCTTCAAAACCACCTATAATAACTGGTATTATTGATATATCCCCAAGATTCCAGTTTCTTTTCAAATCATACATCAGACCTTGATATTGGGTCGTGATTGAGAACGCGGGTTGACAATCTGGTGTGCAAAGTTCGAACTCTGTTGGTACCACAAAAAAAATTTGCATTTAAGGACATTTGCAACTTTCACGTTGTCCTTCACGTAAGTGCGCGGTATCTTTCTAAATTCTTAACAGAAAGATATCGAGAAAACGAATGGCAACAATAATCATTATGAATGATATGCAACAAAGAAATGCGCATCACCACCAACAATGAAAACAAAACACATCTTACAAATTCTTCTATGATTAGGGTTAGGGTTCCATCAAATGTTTTAGAAAAAAAAATTTTTAATGATTTCCATTTTTCACTTAATAAAAAACAAATTGCAGCGTTAATTTTTTTTTTTAGTTTTTTTTTTTTTTGCTTTGTTTTGTTTTTCAATTTTTTCATTTAAAGTTTTTATTTGTTGTATTTTTGTTTTGTTTTTCAATTTTTTCATTTAAAGTTTTTTTATTTTTTTGTTTTGTTTTGTTTTTCAATTTCTTAATTTAAGGTTTTTTATTTGTTATTGTTTTGTTTTGTTTTTCAGTCTTTTCATTTAATTTTTTATTTGTTGTTGTTGTTGTTGTTGTTTTGTTTTTCAATTTTTTCATTTAAATTTTTTTTATTTGTTGTTGTTTTGTTTTGTTTTTCAATTTTTTCATTTAAAGTTTTTTATGTTTTGTTGTTTTTTGTTTTGTTTTTCAATCTTTTCATTTAATTTTTTATTTGTTGTCGTTGTTGTTGTTGTTGTTGTTGTTGTTTTGTTTTTCAATTTTTTCATTTAAAGTTTTTTTTATGTTTTATTGTTGTTTTGTTTTTCAATCTTTTCATTTAATTTTTTATTTGTTGTTGTTGTTCTGTTTTTCAATTTTTTTCATTTAAATTTTTTTTATTTGTTGTTTTTTTGCTTTGTTTTTCAATTTTTCATTTAAAGTTTTTTATGTTTGGTGTTGTTTTGTTTTGTTTTTTAATCTTTTCATTTAAATTTTTTTATTTGTTGTTTTGTTTTGTTTTGTTTAGTTTTGGGGGGTTTTTTCCAACATTTCATTGAAAGTTTTTATGATCCTATTTATTTTCCTTTCTACCAGGACAGAGTTAGACACAGAGTCGGTTTATAATGTGGCGAAAATCCAGCTCCCCCAAAAAGAGGCACCCTTGATAGGAATAAAAATAATAATTGTCTCAGTCATGGAGGATTTCTCCTTCACTGACCGAGGACAGAAAAGATGGAGTAGCATAAGAACAGATACTACGCTGTGATCCTGTGTCTGAAAACTAAGTGCAAAATAAATATGCATTTGTTCTTTAAGATTCCCCATAATCTAACAAAAACATCGATTCACCGTTTGCAACTTGTCAAGATATAATCTTTCTCACAAAGATTGTGTTGAATTTATTTTTCATCTAGAAGCTTAACAATAGACTTATGAGAGTATGCGGCCATGATTGCGCGCGCAAGATTTCTTCACGAACGTAACAGATATGTACTGTTTCGAAAAAGGTCATTCAGGTGCAAGAACGCATGTGCACCAATTGAACCGTAATCTTATAAACAAATATCAGGTGTCTTTTTCTATATCGATCTAAAAATAAAATGGCGTGAAGTTTCGCCATCTCAAAGTCTTGTTTTACGTATTTCGAAGCAGGAGACACAAACAAAAACACGATCAATCAATCGGAATCGATCGATACTCGATCTAAAATCCAAAGTGATTTATTTACAAGACATAAGCGGGATTCTTAACATGCGTCTATTTTTTTTAAGTACGTCCATTCAATGTGTGTGTTCAAACTTTAAGCGTGACATGTGTACGGACTGATTTAAAATCCTTACACCGAGCAGCTTTGTTCCAAAATGCATAATAATTGGTTAATTAGTTTAGGAGTGAATTATGTATATACAAACATATGAACCATATGAACATATGAACATACTTCACTTTGTGTGTTTATATATATATATATATATATATATGTGTGTGTGTGTGTGTGTGTGTGTGTGTGTGTGCGTGCGTGTGTGTGTGCGCGCGCGTGTGTGTGTTTGGTGCGTGTGTGTTTATATATATATATATATATATATATATATATATATATATATATATATATATATATATTTCTTTTATTAGGGGTAAACAGTTACATATGGTCGCTACAAATAGCCATCTGTTTCAGTCAAAGAGACTTCATCAGGCGACCTGGAACCTCATGACGCAAAAGAAAAAATGGAAAACCATTATATATATATATATATATATATATATATATATATATATATATATTAATGTTTATTTATACAGACATGTACATACTTCGCTACACTGACATGACAATGTTTCGATCTGTTGTTTTTGATAACTAAGATTTCATTCTTTAGGTGTTCATATTGAAATCCTTTTTTAATATAAAAATATATAATTAACACCTGAAGAAAAAGATATACATTTTTCGTCCAATGAGATATTAGTTATTAATAACAACAGATTGAGACATTGTCGTTTCATTGTACTTGAATAAGTAATTAAATAAATAAGTTAATATATATTAATATAAATAAATTTTGAGCACTATTATATAAACCCGGTTGATATTGTCTGGAGTTTTATCATACAAATACATTATTTACCTGGACTATATATATATATATATATATATATATATATATATATATATATATATATATATATTGTGACCAAAAAAACGGGCCACAACTCTAATTAGGCCCCGTTTCTTAGTGTTTTGTCCGAATGAAATGAAACTTTGGCCACAAACTAGTTTATTATATTCAAAACATCACATAAAAACACTGGGGTATTTGACCTTTTTTTTCTCCGTTGACTGAAAAATGCTCAGAAAAACAATTGAATGTCCTCTGTTTTTTTTTTGGGGGGGGGGCACCCTATATATATATATATATATATATATATATATATATATATATATATATATATAGAGAGAGAGAGAGAGAGAGAGAGAGAGAGAGAGAGATAGTAAGTTATTAAACGCGGAATATTCTGTGTAGCTTTAATTGTTATATATAATTTAATAATTTATTACCTAGCTCTATTATGTATTAAGCACTGTTGGAGTAAATACTATAATAATAAAATAATATTTACGCACAAAATTATATTAATTTATGTGATGTAATGAAATAGTCATATATATATATATATATATATATATATATCTTCAATAAATATAAAGCTGAACGTCTGTGTGTGTGTGTGTGTGTGTGTGTGTGTGTGTGTGTGTGTGTGTGTGTGTGTGTGTGTGTGTGTGTGTGTGTGTGGTCACGAATAGGCTCCTATATTGTTGACTATTTTAAAAAATTGATTACATATAATGATAGAAGGTGTATCGAGGATCAGGAATGGGTATGTTTGATCTGGCAGAGCGGTTGGTCATAAAAATTGTGGGGTCTGCGTTCGCGGCTGGTCCCCAAAGTATGGAAATAAAAAATGAAAAAAAAACGTTTACACGGGTTTTTTATATAGATGTACATAAGAATACTTTGATAAGTATGTTTCAACTTGAATAGGGATGGTATAATAAAATTGTGGGGTCTGCGTTCGCTCTGTACTCCATGGAAATATGGCACAAACTTTAACAAAGACTTTTCATATCTATTTGCGTAAGTATACTTTGATAATTATGTTTAAGTTTGAATACATATGGTATAAGAAAATTATTGGGTGTTCGTTCGCGCCTGACCTCCATAGAATGTAAATATGTCACAAAGTTTAACAAGGTATTTAAAAGGCGTGGGGGTCCACAATAACATCTTAACTTTAATCTTAATTCACGTTAGCTTTTATTTATTTTTTTGAGTGGAATCATATTGTGTCGAATAAATTCACCTCATCAATTCACGTTCTTTCTTAAAGTGAAAGCCAAAAAAGAAAGTCGGAACTTTAGACAATTCTCGACACAAATTTTGCATAACTCTGTTTTTTTTTCTTTCTCCACTTTCACGTGGCACTTTTTCGAAAATAGATAAATAGATAAATAATAAAAAATAAGAACATTACTTGTTATGGTGTCAAAAGAACGAAAAAAATCCGGCCCACGTGACACAAATTTTTCATAACTCTGTTTTTTTTTCTTTCTCCACTTTCACGTGGCACTTTTTCGAAAATAGATAAATAGATAAATAATAAAAAATAAGAACATTACTTGTTATGGTGTCAAAAGAACGAAAAAAATCCGGCCCACGTGATTACGTGTCTTTTTAAAAACATTTACATAACCTTTTTATTTTTATTTATATATCTTTTTAAGCTTTTTTCTCAGTGTACTAGAAGGAATTCAGTTGATTACAACCCTTTCTGCGTGTTCTTTACATTACAATAGTACATCCCTGAATCCGAGAGCGCAATACTACACCGTTTAATACTGTAAAACTGAAACGAAGCTGTTCTGCTTGAAAAGGGCGCTATGTTCTTCTTATTCATATTTATATCGATTCTTTGCTTTAAAAAACTAAAGTAATTACGTGTTTACTTTCTTAATGTCCCATTTTGCTGTTTCGGATTATTTTACTAAAGTAAGTAAAGCTTCGTTATTTTTCAAAACTGTTTTTGTTCCTTTGTTTTTCGATATTTCGTCGATATTATTTAGTAAGAGTGTTTAGCAGAAAAGCCAACAAACGACTACCCGAAAAAATAAATATACAAGAAATAAATGTTACTATAGTCAATAAAAGTTCAGTTCATGGTTTTTGTTGTTTTGAAATAGTTTTTAATGCTCTTTACTTGTATAATTTCAACGAACCGAAATTAAAACGAAATTTGAGGCGACAACGACTTAAATAAATTTTTATATAAACTACACATGCCATAATCGAATATTCCTCAAGCACAAAATAACGGAAAACATTAAAATATGTTTATAAATATCCCTTATATTGACGGAACTCTCTTAAATTGTAAACACAGAATGCTCAGGTGCCCCTCCTTTTAAAAACGGGGCTCTCCATTTCAAAGTCGCTGCCATTTTGATTTTTTTTTTAAACCGCTTCGTGAATTAAAAAAAAGATTTTATTTTTACAAACTACTTAAAAATACAAACCAATGAACTTTTCTACCATAAAAGTAACTTTTATTGACTATGGCAACATTTATTTCTTGTATATTTATATTATCATATATATAATATTTTCTCTTTGTAAGGAAGCATCATTTTGTTGGTCAGTCTTGGCTACGAATGGAAAAAAAGTTGATATAAAAAAATATATTTTCGCGAAAATTATCTTTACTTTCATCATATTTTTGCTTGGGGTAACATTTTTGAGTATAAAAACCTATCTCTTTACAACCCCTCCTTTTCATAACCTATCATACTTTCATCGATCACAGTCCATTTTCTGTAGGCTGTTTTTGAACCCAGATAACGACGGTTACTTCTGCTAGTACAATATAAATCTGAACGTCTGTGTGTGTGTCTGGTCACGAATAGGCTCCTATATGGTTGACTATTATAGAAAACTGATCACATATAATGATAGAAGATGTATCGAGACACAGGAATGGGTATGTTTGATCTGGCATAATGTATGGGTATGTTTGATCTGGCATAATGATGGTTCATTAAAATTGTGGGGTCTGCATTCGCGCCTGTTCCACAAAGTATGGAAATATAAAATTTAAAAATTAAAAAAAAAAAACGTTTGCAATTTTTTTTTATATAGATGTACATAATAATACTTTGATAAGTATGTTTTAACTTAAAAAGGGATGGTATAATAAAATTGTGAGGTCTGCGTTCGCGTCTGGCCTCCATAGAATGGAAATAGGCACAAACTTTAAAAAAGACTTTTCATGTCTACTTGCGTAAGTATACTTTGATCATTGTGTTTCAGTTTGAAGAAATATGATACAATTAAATTATGGGGTGTTCGTTCGCGCCTGACCTCCATAGAATGGAAATATGTCACAAAGTTTCACAAGGTTTTTTAATATAGATCCACAAAATATTGTGATAAGTGTTTCAGTGTGAACAGGTATGGTATAATAAATTATGGGGTTTATCTATTTTATTTTTACTTTCATCATATTTTGCTTTGGTTTTGATACCCCACAAATTCGAAGCTATCTCTTTACAACCCTTCCTTTTCATAACCTATCATACTTTCATAAATCAGAGTCTGTTTTCTGTAGGCTGTTTTTAACCCAGTCAACGACGGGTACTTTTGCTAGTATACATATATATATGTATGTATATATATACACACACACCCACACACGGACAGTCAGCTTTATATATATATATATATATATATATATATATATATATATATATAGTCTTTGAAGTTTTTAACATTTGAAACTATACAAAAAATTACTTTTTATCATTCCTTAAAAAAACATCTAGTCAGTAAGTCATTTAATCACATGCAATCACTGCATCAACTCGCTCTCGAATTTACTATAATACCAATTTTTTTATTTTTTCAAGGGATCATCAGTTGTTTACCATGAAACACTGTTTCGGGGATTTATATATATATATGTATATATATATATATATATATATATATATATATATATATATATATATAGTCATCCACATACAGTACTGTTTCGCTGTTTCACAGCTCATCAGTGCGGCTAGACAGGCAACTACCTCAAGCCAGGATTGAAACCCGACCGTTTATACGGCAGTCAAGGCTTCTAACCATTACGCTATTGGCGGCTGCTTGAACGAGTAGTGAGTTTAACGATGTTTTGATATCGTCCGAAATACCTCCGCTCGATTTGTTTACACAAAGAGCGTCGCTTATATGCTAATGGTAATTCGTTTTTCACTTCTCAATATGCTCAACTCAAGGTGAGGAGCACTATAGTCATCCACATACAGTACTGTTTCGCTGTTTCACAGCTCATCCGTGCGGCTAGACAGGCAACTACCTCAAGCCAGGATATATATATGAGAATGTGTGTCATGACATTTCTCAACGTATATACTCCATGAATTTTTTATCTACAGACTTAAAAGGTATTCAGACATGTGGAAAACGTTTTCAACTGGAGAAGGGGTTGGAAAGAGGTCAAAATTAAAAAATTGGAACGTCGGGGGGGTGGTCGGATTTTTATTCGTTTTTCAACGGTTTCACCAATGCGTACATAAAAAGATCCACATGACAGATTATGTTAACAATAAGTAGATTTTAAAAGACTTTTTAAAGATCGTTTCTAGCTTGCCTAATTGTTATCGTACTTGACTCACTGTCTTCATATTTGCGTTCAACCTCAGCTCGAGAATTTTTTTTCTTTCTTACAAGAAGTGAACTGTTTAGAAAACAATATTCGAATGAAAATGTTTAAGTTTGGGGTTTTTTCCTGTTTATTTTTTTTAATTCATTTTTTTAAAGGGATTTAACGTTACGTTTAATACAAGGCAACGTTTATTACATCTGCTAGTATGTCTATATAAGTGAGAATGTATCCGTGTATGTGTGAGGACACTTCTTAACCTATATACTCAACGAACTTTTGTTCTACAGACTTGAAAGTTGGTAAATAGGACATTCAAAAATGTTATCATTGGTTTTCATCCGGAAAAAAGGGCTGTTAAAGGGTCCAATTGAAAATATGGTACGTGAGGCTCATCTGATTCTTATCTATTTGCTGTTTTGTAAGGTTTGTAAAACACAAATTGAAGATTATGGCAAACTGGACTAATCTTTATCACAGTTTTTAGGTTTTGGTTTCAATCTCAATTCCAGTATATTTTTTTTTTAACTTACAAGAAAAAAACTGTTTGGTAAAAAATATAATACTCACCTGCACATGTCTCAGTTTCTTACCGATTTTTACTTCCTTTTCTTAAATGGATTTTAACATTACGTTGAATACCGGGCCACGACACATACGTCTTATATATATATATATATATATATATATATATATATATATATATATATATATATATTAAGAGAGAGAGAGAGGGGTTAATTATTTGTTTGTGTATACCAATTGTAATGGGTTAAAAAATTTCATAAATAAATTTTATATGAATTTTTTATATAAATTTTAAAAATTTAGAAAAATCTTTGTAACTGAAAAGGAACGGCAGATTTTCTGATGAATACATTGCTAAATATGCAGCAATAACATAATTTTGCATACTTGTTAGTCGCAATACGAAACAATACTGGATAAATATTATACTATATATATATATATATATATATATATATATATATATATATATATATATATATATATATATTGTTTCGTATTGTATTGTATCGTATTGTATCGTTTCGCGTATATATATATATATATATATATATATATATATATATATATATATACTATTTGTTTTTTTTTATTAGTTCGATTCCTAGAAACAATCAAGCTACGCTGAAGAGAGTTAGATATCTCGAAACATGGATGTCCGTAGATTACTGTTTTAAAAGTAATAAATAAATGAATAAAAATATTACTTGTTTACGTTCAAATAATATATGGGCGATTTTATAAAAAAAATATCTTCAAGGTGAAGACTGTACTAGTTAACCGTATTATTGTTTAAACAATCAAGAAATATATGTATATATACAGGCACCAGACACACGCATATATGTATATCTATATGTGTG
>NC_136494.1:1814098-1821598 GCF_053919585.1 Euprymna scolopes | reverse complement strand
TTGTTGGAATTTTACCATTTCCACCATCTTTTTTGCAAAATCGTCCATTTTGGATTTTTTTGTTTTGTTTTGCTTTTGATGTTGTTTTTGTTTTTTTAGGGTTTAGAATTATTTAATATGACAAAATGAGTTTTTCAGAAGAAACACAATCCGTTTATTTACTTTTCCTATAGTACCAACTCTTTAGAAAAAACTTTACAAAATTCATACCTGGTTATTTTACGAATAACTCTTTCATATATTTATTTCCTCGTGTGGCAATTTTCCTGAGAAAATTCGGCGTTTGCATTTATACAGAAAGCAGTAGATTTCGTTTGCCATTTTTCAATTTTCGTAACGTGTAGGTACTGGGTTCAATTCCTTGTTGATCCTACACATTTTCCCCTCTTTTTCCTTAAAGAGAATTAGTTACTTATCTGTGAAAGAGAGGTTATAGCATTTATTTTATATTGGCTATTCTTTTCGATTTCTGTGCGAAAAAGAATGTCCTTTTCTCGTTAACACTTTATTTGTTGTGCTTAGCGAAATCGTTTCTTTTTTCTTTCGGCGTGCAGTCTCGTCGAGCAGTGAAAAGATTTATTTAATCGGATTAAAATCCAAAGTCTTTTTTAATTTGTGTAAATACTCGCTTTAGCCAATAAAATAAATTATACTAGTATTTACTTTTGCAGGAGTTTTTTCTTTTCCCAACGCTAATGTGTTTTAACCATAAGACGTATTAGCGGAACATGCTTTTTAAAACGACACAGTTTGGGTTTTTTTCAACATTACTTGTATTTATAGAGATGGAAAAAAGTTTTTTTGTACTTACTGAAAACTTAAAAAGTAGAGCTGTATTATTGTATAATTGTCTTTATTTATAGAAACACAAGCGGGGGTACCCAGCGTTGCCCGGTGTGTAGAAGTGTTGTGAGAAACCCCGGGAGAGGGGGATAAAAAAAGTGGTAGTAGCGATGGGGGAAAACAACAGTAGGCAGTTTGGGTGAAGAGAGGTGTCAATAAAAGTGGTAGTATGCAGGCAGGCAGGCTCGAACTCATAACGCGAAGGAGAAAAAAATCGTAACATCTTAGCCGATGTCTCAACCGCGCAACTGGAAGCCGAGAGCGTTAAAATTAAGCGTAGTCAATCCAACGATGACGATGACTTGCTAAAATAACGTCGAAAAAAGTGATCTCTCCTTGTACAAAACTATCCAGTTTAGGGTGAAGGAATTAATGTTTTGGGCCAATTTTTCGATATTTATCGTCCGAAGGATCGAGCTTGAAAGCGATACCGATCTCGTGAGGATCCGTCGTGTGTGTGAAAAGTTTTTGCGAGACATACAAACACACGCACACACATTTTGGCCTTGATATATAGAGGATATTATTGCTTACATATGTAATTATTAGGGCTATGACAAGAGAATATTCTTTTCATTGTTTGGACTCTCGAGTATATATCCGACACAGTTGGGCACAGTTAATCAACCGAGAACCACATCACTCTATATAAAAGCATATAAGATATCAACGGATACACACTCGAGAGTCAAAACAATGAAAAGAATATGCTGTTATTCTAGCCCTAGTTATTATATGTTTCTGCTGTGATTTCTTTCGAAGTGCAGCGTCATCAAGCCAGTAGTCTCAACTGGTCTCAAAGTTGAATAAATCCCTCTCTATAAAAACCGGGTCTTGTGTTTAACTTTGCCCTTGTGGGGGGGGGGGCAAGTAAATAGGAACACTAACCGATTATTTACGATCATAACCGGTTGGCTATAAAGTCTGTATAAGAACATTGTATGACTTGCGTAAGAATTGAACATGTGCGCTTAGGCTCCAAATCCTAGCACGATTTGTTTGTAGATATTCATATTCATAAGATGACCCCCAGCTTCCGACTCCATCCAGTGCATGGCGAATGTAGTTCAATTTGTTTGTGCATTATCATGATTATTATTTACTCACTAGGAGTTCTTACACAGATCATCATGGGAGATTACTCACTGGTATTAACTGGTTGTGTTCTCTGGAGACTAAGTTACAACAAGCCTTCCCAGATTTCTAGTATGCTTTACCTCTTTCGATAATCTTTGCGAATATCTTTTCCTTATCGCAACAGCCGCTTTACATTGATTTCTTGTTGGCAGCGATCATTTGTTTTTCCAAGGTCGCAGTCCTTTTAGCACTCTTTCAGTGAATGTCTAATTTGTGTCCCCCCACCTTTTCGGTCTTATCATCCTCCTTGATTTTTCCAGCTATTTTCTGTGGTATTAGCCGAGACTAACGCCCTTATATGGGTGTATGTGTGTGTAAATATATACATGCATATGTACATCTGTATAAATATATGATTCTGCGCTACGGAATAGGTGCCATTAAGAATTGTGTATGTCAACGTACTTAAAGGAATAAACGATAAGATGGTTAACATCTTGAAACTTGAAATATAAACTTTTGTCATTTATTTGTTATATGCTCTGTAATTACATAGATCTTCATAAATTAAAGGATTGGTATAAATAAAATACAGAAATATAATTCAATAAATATATTCCCCCCATACACACACACACACACACACACATATACATATATATATCATAATAGCAAAAAATAAAAACTATATATATATAGTTTTTATTCGTTTATTTATTATTTGTTTTATTATTTATTTAATTAATTATTTATTTATTATTATTGCTACTACTATTATTATTAATAATGTTGTTGTTGTTATCATCATCATCATCATCATTATCATTATTATCATTATTATTATTATTATTATTATTATTATTATTATTATTATTATTATTATTAGGTTCATTAAGTACAGTTAAGAATTCGGGTCTTTGTGCGCGCCAACCCAACGCCGTCGCCGCCATTTTCGTTGTCTGTTTCGCTTTCTTTGTTTCTCCCCTCCCTCTCCTCTTAATAGAACGAAGATTGTTTTGTCTTTTGCTCGTTGACGTGCTAACGCAAAAAACAAGTGCAGCTCGACGAGCAGTCGTGCATGTGCGTATAACGATGCATTCGCGTATCATCACTGTAAAGGCGTCTCCTTTTTTCTCTCTCGTCCTCCTACTTCTATTGATTCAAATACTCTTACCTTTACTTATCTTCCCTTTATGCTCCTCCTCCTCCTTTTCCTTCCGTTTTCCTTCTCTTGCCCCGAATTATCTCCGCACTTACTCTTCTGCCATCTTCTCTTCTTTTTTCAAGCTATTATATTCTAGTTCTTTTGTTTCTTTCTTAATCTCTTTTCATTTTTATTCTTTTTCTTTTTTTCTTCTTTATTTTCTTTTTTATTTTGCCACGTGCTCATCTTTTTCCCCCTCTTCTCAGTAACTCCTTCGTATTCTTAGTCTTTGTTTCTTCCTTCTTCTTTTTCTTCTTCTCCTAATTCTTTTCCTTCTTCTCTTTCTCCTTCTTTTTCTCCTTCTTCTTCTTCTTCTTCTTCTTCTTCTTCTTATTATTATTATTATTATTATTATTATTATTATTATCAGTAGTAGTAGTAGTAGTAGTAGTAGTAATATTATTTTTGTTTTTATCACTCACTAATTCTCACACAATATTAGCAATAACTCACTGACAAAAACCGGTGATGTTCCCTGAAGTCTTGGTGACAAGTCTCTCCAGATTTTCGGTATTCTACACCTTTTTCAATTTTTTTTATCGCAACAGCCGCTTACCATTGATTTCTCACTATCAACCACTATTGACTTTCACTGTAATTTAGGTGTCAATAAGCCCCGCAAGGTCCCAATGTTCTCGAAACTCAGCCAGTGAAGATCTGGTTAGTGTTTTCATTCTCCTTAACCCTTCACGATTATTTTATGTGGTATTAGCAGAGGCTGATGTTTTTGTGAGCGGAGTACAGTTCATAAGATTATTATTATTATTATTATTATTATTATTATTATTATTATTATTATTATTATTATTATTATTATACTAGTACTACTACGACTACTACTAGAAGAACCTGTTGAAATTCCACAGTGGACTCTTTCATATGCAATATATTGATGTTGTCATTCTATGGATGTTTAGCGTAAATAGAGACGCCATTATATTATTGTAAATTTTATGTTAAAAATGCAAAAGTATTTATCTAAGCTAGCAGAGACGTCCGCGTTTAAATATGATATTTCAATTTATGCAAATTTCGTATATATTATTACACAGTCAATTTTCTATCGATTCTTATATGTTATATAGTTGTGATTGCAAAAATTTATTCATATGACTTGGATGCATCAGCTTGGCTCGAAATCGACTCCTTGATGCGGAATCAGTTGTTGCAGATGCTTTTTGCAGGTGGGGGAAGAAACTTACAATTATAGATTTTCAGTTTTCAATGTGGTGTGTCTTTGTACTTCTCTTCTGTGGCAGATTCTATAAGTATGGTTAGCGCCGTAGCTCATGTGTCTTAGTCTTTCCATTCAATGATTATATTTAATATTTTAATCGTCTTCATATTATTACTCATTGTATTTCCTCAGACATTTCTTTGATTTCAACCTCTCCCATTCTTTCTTCAGAATTGTTCCTTGTTTTACTACTATTATTGGTATTATCTTGACATTCTCCATCTTCCATATGCCTTTCAGCTCTGTGGCCAGTTTTATGCATTTGCTCCGCTTTTTCGTCTCCTAGATATTCATTCTGTGGTTTGTTGGAAAACCGAAATTTACAATCTGGTGAGACTTTTTCTTTTTGTTAACTAGTATGAATTCCGTTCTTCTTGCTTGGATGGGTTTATACGTCCATATTCCATAGGATTTTTTGTGGCTTTAGTTCTTCTGTCGGTTTCTGCTTGTACCATTTGTCTGGATGTTCAAGATGCAGTTGTTTGCATAATTCCAAGTGCACTGCCTTCACCACTTGACCGTGTCTATTTTTGTATCCTTTTATGCTAGTTTGCTGCAGTCGCTTGTTCTGTGGTTTATTGTTTTGTCTCTTTGTCCACAGAGTCTACATTTGCTGTTTTCTTCTGTCTTGCGATCTTTATTTTGATGCGATTGGTTCTTATCGGGTTGTCTTGTACGGTTGTTATTATGGATTCAGTTTTTCTGTTTAGGTTTCCTATTCGTAGCCATGTCCAAATGTTCGCATGAGTCTTATCTTTTGTAACTCTTATGAATCGGCCGTGCTCTTGTTTCTATTTCCATTTTCCTTTTCTCGTCTTATCCTTTGCTGCTCTGTTTTCTGTTTTCTTTGTTTCTTTAGTGTCTCTTGTTGTGGTAATTACCCTTTTTCTGTTCTGCATTATGTAATTTTCTCATTCTTTTTCGTGCCATTTACACAGTCTGCTATACAAACTGGTTCTCTTTCTCCGTCTTTTCTTTTTCGGTCGGCATCCTTTAGGTGGAGTGCATTGTGCATGGTCATAAGTTTATTGGTCTTCGAGGTGCCTCAAGCCTTCTTTGGTCCACTCTACAAACAGTCCAGAGTATATTACTAGTGACGCTGCCCATGTGTTTATATAAACGGGGTAGAACGATAAAGCTGTCGCCCTAAAAAAACAAAACACCGCAGCTTTATTTTTACATTTTTATTAAAAAGATGAATTCAGGTAACTTGATTATGTAGTAGAGTTGACATCTATTCAATGTAGCCGCATTCAGCCTCAATCACTGCCTCTATGAGCCCGGAATTTGGAGCATATCTTTTCCACAAGTGTCGGCGGGAGCTTGGCAAATACTCGGCGGTTGGCAGCGATCAGGCTGGCTTTTTTTTTTTTTTTTTTGGAGGAGGAGGAGGAGGAGGAGGAGATCATATTGGTGATGTTCTCGGCGTATGAATAAACGAAGTAGTCAAGCGGGTTCAGGTCCGGTGAGGAGGGGAGAGTGTGAGAAGGGCACAAAGTCGTTGTACTCCTTCTGAAGCCAAGGATGGGTCGCCGAATCCTGTTGCCACACCCAGTGTATGGCATCGGCCACCCAATTTGCACCAGGGGACCATCACACTCTTGACTTTTTACGGCACATCCAGGTGTTGACTTTGGTGTTGACTTTCAAGCCAACTTCGAAGATGTGAGATGGCATGATGTGAAAACCACACCAAAGACCATAACCGAGGCCGGAAACTTCGTTGAGCTGTGCCTTCAAGAGTTGAAACGTCCGAATTTGCATTTTGAGGGTGCTAGCAATCGTCCTGTTGTCATAACTTGTATCGATAGAGTACAGCGACTCATCTTAGATCTTTCTCGTTGAACATTGTCTCTTTCAAACATGATGGAAGGTTCTTATCGCTCTTGAGATTTGTACACAACTGGCCAACTAGTAGATAGTCTGCAACACAAAACGATTTTCATCAAACGGAAATGGAATTATGTCGTCTTTTCTAGGGCGAAAATTTTATCGTTCTATCCTGTATTTATTAGGTTGGTTAAATAAAGTTTAGTTTCAGGGAGTTTTCTTGTTCTACTGAAGTATTTCTTTCCCATTTTCACTTTCATTTCTGTTGCTTTGATGGTGTCTGCTTCCAGAACGTCTAAATATTTGTCGGTATCATGTTTACCTCGTACCCGCGTCTCCTCTTGCTTCTAGTTTTATTCTTGCTCATAACTAGCAATGTTCACTTTTTCATACCAAATTCTATTCGAATATCCTGTCTAGAAGATTTTGGTTGTGTTAATTAGCGACTCTAGTTCCCTTTTAATTTTTGCAAAAAGTTTCAGGTCGTCCATTTAATTAGATGGTTCATTCTTTCATCAGTATTAGTGAACTTGTATCCGACTTTGCATTATCTAAGTATGGTCATAATGAACAGTAGTGGTGATAGAGAATCCTTTTGGACGATACCTGTTTGTATTTCCATCGGCTGTCAGTCCAAGACTCCATGTTCTCATTGTATTTTCAATCAAATTGATAATCTTGTCGATTATCCATGTTTGTGGTATCCTGTTGAACGCTTTCTTGAAATCGATCCATGCCATGGCTATATTCTTGTTCTACTTTTTTCCTCTTTCGGGATCCTTTGGTCTATGTACGATTTTGTGTTCCTCTTTTTTCCCCCTTCTGTTCCTTGAGAAGTATTCCAGGATTATTAAGGAAGGTGTAAACTTGTTTTTCATTTATGCTGTTAATATTTTCCACATGGTAGGTAAGCATGTTATAGGCCCGTAATTGTTGAGGCGGTTCCCTTTCCGGGTTCTTTTTGCATCAGTATGGTTCTACCTTTTCTCATCTATTCTAGCACTTCTTCGTGGATAAACATTTTCAGGTTCTGAATTAGTCTTTCATGAAGTATAGTGAATCTTTTGAGCCAGTGCATTCCGTTGTGACCTGGTGTTCTCACATTGCCCAATTTTCGTAGGATTGTCTTCAGGATCTTCTTGCTAATTTCATTTTCTGTCATTTTGATTTGCTGTGACTTTTCCTTCATGTCTTTCAGCCATCCAGCATTTCTATTGTGGTTTTGTCTCTCTTCCCATATTTTACTCCAGTATCGTTTTATTTCTGTTGGGTCTGGTTGTTTTATTATTATTATTATTAGTAGTAGTAG
>NC_136494.1:1799098-1811598 GCF_053919585.1 Euprymna scolopes | reverse complement strand
AAATAGTTAATAAAACGTGTAAAAAACACTTTGAAGAGTTAAAAACTTATTTAATCTGAAAAGGAAACACTTGATAAGTGGATAGTCCTTAATCCGTGGAGTTTCGAAGAAATACTTTTCTTCTCATCAGAGGGTAGGAATTAGCAAAATGCGTGATCGGATTTTGCATGCAAAAGTATGTGATGAAACTACAAGTAAGTCAAAGATCTTACTTGATAAAAAAAAGTGAAGCAGCGAGAATAGGGTGGAGAAAAAGGTGTTTCACGTGAATGGATAGTCTGGTGAAAGGTAACGTATCCAATGACGGTAAAATCCAAAAACGTAAATCCAAGAAAGTTAAATTTCCATTCGCACAAGTAAAATCCAAGGAAATCGCGTAATTGGAAGATTCTTAAGGCTTATCGCGGAATATTCAGTGTAGCTTAATCGCCATATATCTATAATATAAAGTTGAACGTCTGCGCGTGTGTGTGTGTGTGTGTGTGTGTGTGTCTGGTCACGAATAAGCTCCTATATGGTTGACTATTATAGAAAACTGATCACATATAATGATAGATGTATCGGGACACAGGGATGGGTATGTTTGATCTGGCATAATGAAGATTCATTCGAACTGTGGGGTATGCGTACGCGCCTGGTCCACAAAGTATGGACATAAACAATTTAAAAATTAAAAAGTACGTTTACAAGTGTTTTTGATATAGATGTACATAAGAATACTTTGATAAGTATGTTTTAACTTAAAAAGGGATGGTGTAATAAAATTGTGGGGTCTGCGTTCGTGCCTGGCCTCCATAGAATGGAAATTGGCACAAGCTTTAATAAAACTTTTCATATCTATCTGCGTAAGTATACTTTGATAATTATGTTTCAGTTTGAAGAAATATGGTATAATAAAATTATGCGGTGTTCGTTCGCGCCTGACATCAATAGAATGGAAATGTGTCACAAAGTTTAACAAGGTTTTTTAATATAGATCCACAGAATATTGAGATAAGTGTTTCCGTGTGAACAGGTATGATATAATAAATTATGGGGTTTATCTATTTTATTTTTACTTTCATCATATTTTCCTTTGAATTTGATACCCTCAAAGTCGAAGCTATCTCTTTACAACTCTTCCTTTTTATAACCTATCATACTTTCATAAATCAGCGTGCATTTTCTGTATGCTGTTTTTTAACCCAGTCAACGACAGGTACTTTTGCTAGTATTTTATAACTTACTAACCAGCTCTACTTACGTATTGAGCACTGTTGAAGTAAATACTTAAAGTTTATGCATAAATTTATACTTTCGTATATTAATTTATATGAGTAAATGAAGTAGTTTTATATATATATATATATATATATATATATATATATATATATATATATATATACTAAGCCTTATATGTCTCGTACAGTGTGCCAACCCCAGTCACTGTCGCATCACTGCAGTGATTCATCCTTTTACGATTTACTTACTTCAGTTATACTCTCTAAATTAAACTACTCCTTAATCATTCGACTACCAGCTAACTCCCACGTCTTCATTATAGTCTCTAGACGTAGAACAATTTTTAACTTCTTTCTTCGAATCCATGTTACGTCCTATAAATCTGATCTCTTCCACGTTTCTTTTATCTTTCAGTGACTATGTGCCTTGTTTGATTGTGTAAAGTGTACATATATATATATATATATATATATATATATATATATATATATATATATATATATATATATATATATATAATTATGCGTAT
This sequence comes from Euprymna scolopes, assembly GCF_053919585.1. Taxonomy (NCBI): domain Eukaryota; kingdom Metazoa; phylum Mollusca; class Cephalopoda; order Sepiida; family Sepiolidae; genus Euprymna; species Euprymna scolopes. The sequence goes on along the minus strand of NC_136494.1, from coordinate 1,809,848 downwards.
GGTCTCCCCAAAATCCATAAGCAAGGTGTTCCACTGAGACCTATTTTATCAATGGTTGGTTCAGCACAACATTCTTTGGCTCAGTGGCTTGTGGAAATTCTGCAACCTGAGTGCGAGTTATATACCACGCATTATATCCCAGATTCTTTTCGGTTCGTTGATTGTGTACGTGGGTTGGATTCAAATGCAGAGACCTCTTTTATGTGCTCATTTGATGTCTCTAGTCTCTTTACCAACATACCGTTGGATGAGACTATATGTATATGTACCGACGCGCTCTATGATGGTCGCCTGACTGCTCCACGGTTTTCTAAATAGATTCTTATTGAACTCATTTTAATGTGCACTAAATCCGTGGAGTTTAGTTTTTGTGATATTATGTACTGTCAGGTCGACGGGGTTTCATTGGGGAGTCCGTTGGCCTCAACGTTAGCGGATATTTTCGTCGGGTACCATGAATCCGTTATGTTCAATTATACAACTAAACCCACTGCATATTTCAGATATGTTGACGACACTTTTGCTATTTTTCCATCGCAAAGTGAAGCGTCGATATTTTTTAATAGGTTGAATTCCTTGCATGGGGCTCTTAAGTTCACTATGGAAAGTGAGAAGGACAATTCGCTTCCTTTCTTGGATGTTCTTGTCGAACGCTCAAGGGGGGGGGGGCTTTCTCACTACAATTTATAGAAAGCCGACATTTACTGGCCTATATGTGAATTGGTTGTCTTTTGTACCAAAATCACGTAAGGTCGGCCTAATTAATACTTTGGTACATAGAGCCCTCATGATTTGTTCGCCTAACAGATTAGACGCCGAACTCGATAAGATCAGAGAAATATTCATCAATAATGGTTATCCTGTTGACCTTATTAATGACTGTATTTTAAAAAAGGTTGCGGATTTTAAATCCCCTAACACGTTTGGACCTTTGAAATGCCCGGTTTATTAAAAATTACCGTGGATTGGGGAAAAGAGTAATAGACTTTCCAAACAGATTCGCAGAAGTATTTACGACTGCTTTTATTCTGTGTCCTTGCGTTTGGTATATACTACGAGACCTGCTTTTACGTCTTTTTGCAAGGATAGTTTGCCTTACATCCAAAATAGCAATATTGTATATCAATTTAAATGCCAGTGCGATGCTGGTTATGTTGGGAGAGCATCCTTGCACCGTTTGACTCGTATAAACCAGCATGTTCCATCGAAGATCAGACAAGGGAGGATGGGGTCTGGTGGCCTCTCTCCTTCTGCAGCCTTGGACTCTGCTATTGGCCAGCATTTGGTTGACAACCCGTGCTGTGCCGATAGATATAAAATAAAATGATTCGAGGTGCTACATAGAGCGGACTCCAAAAACCATTTAAAGATTTTGGAGTCTGTCTCTATCGCGGTGCGTCAACCTTCTTTGTGCCGGCAAAAGGAAACATCCAACGCATTGTTTTTCTTTGGGGAACTTTGAATTTTTTCGACCGTTTTTTTTTTTTTCTTTTTTTTTCTCCCTCGTTGTGCCAATATTTTAATTGTTTTTTTAAACGTTAATAAATTTATTTTAGTGTCCCCGTACTTTTGGCACATTTAATAAGTTCCCCATTAGAGCTCTTTATTTTCGACACAATATTATTTTGTAGGCTATCGATTTTCTCCTGATGAGATGATAGCCGAAAGAGCTCTTGAGAAACTTCCGCTTATTATTTTCAAAACTGTATAAATATATATATATATATATATATATATATATATATATATATATATATATATATATATGTGTGTGTGTGTGTGTGTGTGTGTGTGTGTCAGGTCATGCCAAATGTTACTGGTACAATGTAACCCAGTACTACCTGACTCATCGTCGGGTCACCGGCAATTAAACTGTTTCCTCCACCCGACTTGTTTGGTGAGGAGGGTGGCTAGTCTCCCTGAAGGATTAAAAACAAGACCTTCCAAAGGGCGAATTAACCCTTTTTCGGGGTCAACGGCCAACTAGCACCGTGTGTGTTTGTGTGTATGTATGTGTGTGTTGGGGTGGAGAGGGCTCCCGTAAGCCGTGGTGAAGGCAACCTTTCTAGGAGAAGCAAATCTTTGATTAAAAAAAACATAAAGCGGGAGACCAGTACCCGCATTAAGCTGATCTGCAGTTTAACTTGTTGCTGGCTATCTTGCTCTTGCTTGTTGCTGGATCTCAAAATTTTGTACCGAGAGAGAGAGACTTAGCTGTCGTACACAGCTAAGACTCTGTAACATCATCTGTGTATAGATACTCCCTCAGGCATTTTTGGGCTCATGAACTTTTAAGTGTGTGAGGGAGTGGCATTCGTCTGACAAGACGTTGCAATCATATATATATATATATATATATATATATATATTGGCCGTTAAAAATTTTATTATTAGTTATAGCCCGTTGCCTTAGGATGAATGCTTTGTGCCAAATTGATTGTTTAATATGGCATAATCTATGCTCATTTTATAATACTTAGTTCGCTGCACATAAACATAGCAAATGTCCATACAAAAATTCAGCAAGTCGGCTTAGTAGTTTCCGAGAAAACTTAAAGAGTAAATGTAGTATTGTGGTTACTAACCTCTAAAAAATCACTATTATTCCTTAATGGTGCATATAATACTTAGTTCGCGGCACTTAATCATGACAAAATTTTATACAAAATTTCAGTTGAAAACAGGTCTAGTATTTTCCAAGAAACAGTTAAACGTATTCGCGGCGTCTGGTTGTTTAAAATGCTCTTTCCTGTCTATATAATTGTTAAATCAATTTTTATCACTAGTCCAAGATATATATATACTCTGACAGCGAGTAAAACACAACACAGGTGATCTATAAAATAATATGATGCATCAACGTGATGGTGCTGTATCATCTATTTAGATCGTGATTTTTCCCATTTTCATCAAAGATGGTCTCATCAGCAGCATTCCTGCTACCGATACGAATACATGTGTTTCCCCTGAGTGTAGGCAGAAAGGCTCAACCTCGAAAAAGAAAGTGAAAGAAACTCTAACGTCTTACCGCTACTCCATGACGCGACCGGAAGTTCGGAACGTTAAAATTAGGCAAAGTCAATCCAACCGATATGATGACTTGAAAAAATGGCTCGCAAAAAAATCGACCCCTCTTTGTAGAAAACTGTTCAGTTGACAGTGAAGGAATTAATGCTTTGGGCCAACTTTTCGATATTTGTCGTCTGAGACGTCGAGCTTCAAAATGATATCCATATCGTGAAAATCTGTTGCCTCTGTCGAAGTTTTAGGCATACATACATACATGATGATTGCAACGTCTCTTGTCAGACGAGTGCCACTCCCTCAGACATTTAAAATCCATGAGCCCAAATAGATGAGGGAGTATCTATACAAATATGATGTTACAGAGTCTTAGCTTTGTATGACAGCTAAGTCTCTCTCTCGGTTCAAAATGTTGAGATCCAGCAACAAGCAAGAGCAAGATAGCCAGCAACAAATTGAACAGCAGACCAGCTTAATGCGGGTACTGGTCTTCCGCTTTATGGTTTTTTAAATCAGAGATTTGCTTCTCCTAGAAAGGTTGCCTTCACCACGGCTTACGGGAGCCCTCTCTACCCCAATACACATATACACACACACAAATATACACGGCGAATGAACTCTTTTTCTGGGTCAACGGCCAACTAGCACATACATACATACATACATACATACATACATGCATGCATATATTTAAACAGACAGGTGGGAATAATATGATAGATTATTTCATAAAAATCGCTCCAGACAATGAATGGAGCCACTTTATGTAAGGAGCTAACAAGAAAAAATGATCATGGAAAAGACAAAGGTTGTAGATAGGAGGAAGACAGTCAGCAGGAAGAGAATTTCACAACTTCGCAGTTCTTGGAAAGAAACTACTGGAATAAAAAGAGGTGTCAAAACAGCCAATCAAATTGCAGAGACATTTCAAGATTTTATCCAAAAATCTACAAAATAGAAAGAAAATCCCTAGTCACGTGATAAAAAAACCTAGACACCGTGAAAGCATGCGGGTTTGGTCATATCTCTGCTATCTTATAATAAAATGCTCCGCTGAAGTTTTCCCGTTTTCTCCAAATTTTTCAACAAATGCTTTACTGAATCTTGCTTTTCTGATTGCTGGAAAGTTGTTTCTGTTGAACCAGTTTTCGAGAATTCTGGCGAAAGAACTGACTCACTAACTTATGATTCTATTAACCGCCTTCTATTCACCAAAATCTTTGAGTTCTTAATCGATCAAGCATTAGTCCACCACCTCACAGGTAATAAACTTCTTTCCGGCTGACAATATATATTCAGGCAAGCCCGTTCTACTGCAGATATCCTAACTGTAATCTCTGTATATATTATGCAGTGGATTAGGCAGGGGAGGTTAGGGCAGTAGTCTTAGATATATCTAAAACTTTTGGTACGATGGTCTTCTCATAAAAATTAAATCATATGGTATTACTGGACGAATACTTAATATAATCAAATCCTTGTTAGATAAGAAACAATCAAGGTTGTCCTTGATATTCGTACGTAAAAACAACATAATATAAATGCGGGTGTGCATGAATATTCATAAATGATATCTCTGACAAAGTAGTCTCCAAGATATATTTGCTGATGACACCACGTTTTTTAACAGACTCGAGAGCAAAACGAATGAACACAAATCGAAAAAAAATGGCTAAAACCTTAGCGGACCCCCCCCCCCAGTCTGTAGTGAAATGGAAACAAAAATGGATGGTAACATTCAATGCCACCAAGACTAAACTGCTTTTCTTTAATAATTATAAGAAGCCTCGTCAGTTACTGATTACTCTGATTAATGATACACTATTTGAAAGTACTTCGTTTAAAGTCTTCGACTTAACATTCACAGCTAACATGAATTGGAACAAATACATTGAAGATATTGCCAAGGCTGCTGCAAAAAGATGGTCTCTCTCTACCGTGCTAGAAAATTATTCACATCTGAAAGTATTCTGTACATCTACAAAGACACTATTCACCCATGCATAGAATATTGCCACATCTTGTTGGTGCATCTGATACTAGTCTTTCGCTCTTAGACAGTGTTAAAAAAGAGTTACCAATCTAATAAGCTCCGTACTGGCAATTTAACTCCACCTCTGTCCCATCGCCGAAATGTTACGTCCCAGTGCCTGTTCTACAAGTATTTTAATGGTATGTGGATTTGTACTCACTCCACGTAAATACTCAATGGACTTGTACTCAATGGACTTGTACTCCATCCACGTAAATACTCAATGGACTTGTACTCAATGGACTTGTACTCCATCCACGTAAATACTCCTGACCAACCCGGAAAGCAATAAAATCCCGATTTGATTTCGACATTACTATTTTTTTGATTGGTGGAGAGGTTAGGGTTAGGGTTACCTTTAGATGAAAAGTATGAACCCATCTTGATCAGCTTCATTATGGATCGGATAATTGGGTAGTCTAGACTCTCTAGAGTTTCCCATCTGCAGAACACGTCATCACAGGACTACTTCCTTGCAGACTACAACATAATTACATTTTGTTCATTCCATTCACCACTTTCAATTCTCTCATAATGTTTTTCACCCAAGTGATAATCTATCCATCTTATCAACCCTTATTATTGAGTGGCTTTTAGCCTTGATAAGTGGTAACCTATAAAAAGCTTAATTCTAAGAGAAGAAAACTTTGAGATAATGTTATGTATTACACTTTCTGGAATATCGGCCCCAAGACAAGTCTATATTAAGGAGACATGCTAGGAACTTTCATGTGATCAGGAGATCATCGAAGAGTGAACATGGATCGTTTGGTAGAAATAGTTTTGACAACGTATCGCCATCATAAAATGTAGTTCATATTAAACTGCCTTAGCACAAGGGTAAAATAAAACACAAGGTCGGTTCTTAATGTGGAAAAATCCAGCTCCCCAAAAAAGGGCGCACTCTGGATTGAAACAAAAATAAAAACTTCCTAAGATTTAAAGGATTTCTCTTTCATTGAACGATGGCAGAAAAAAACAAAATGTATCATCAGAACAGATACTACACTTTGTAGGAACCTAGTTTACTTATTTTATTCTTCTTATTCTTATTATAGTAGTAGTAGTAGTAGTAGTAGTAGTAGTAGTAGTAGTAGTAGTAGTAGTAGTAGTAGTAGTAGTGGTGGTGGTGGTGGTGGTGGTGGTGGTTGTGGTTGTGGTGGTGACATTCACATCTGTACCGTTTTGTTTGTCTCCATCTTTATTTATTCTTTTTTTTTTTGATCCACTTCGCGTGCAAGTGATGCGCACTTTGTCTAAAAACTGCCAAAATATTTGGCGTAAAAACAAACAAGAATAAACGCATAAAACAAAACAACTAAGAAAAAAAACAATAAATAAACCATTTCCTTTCAAATCCACGCGTCGACTTCTTTCCGGGAAAAACGTCTTCTTTCCGGGGTCATTCGGTGCAGAATTTTCTATGTCGGAAGCAAAAAAAATAAATTAATAAATAAATAAAATAATAATCCAAGGACCGACATACGGTGACATCAGAAGGTAAATAGAACACGCAAATAACAGGGTGGAGGGAAGCAGAGGTAAGGGGAAGAGAGACGTAGGAAGAGTAGTAGAGAGTACGGTGGAAAGAGTGCGTGCATCGAGGAATGGGCGGAGTTGATATATGATGGCAAGGAAAATAAGGGGAGAAGGATGAGAAAGGAAATGATTCGAGGAAGACTTTATCAGTTATTGTGCGCGAATATGTTTGCGTTCAAAAACGTAACTTGGTCGGATATTGGAAGTTTCTCCATATTTATGTGTTTGTCGAATAAAAATCCAATAACGTTAACAAAATACGTATATATATATATATATATATATATATATATATATATATATATATATATATATATATATATATATATATATATATTGTTTTTAGGCATTATTTTTATTTAATCCCAAACAACGACTTTTTTGAGAATCTTACTTAATTTGATCTATATATACACATATATATGATACATATATGTACATATAGATATATACATATATACATATATATGTATATACAGATATATATACATCTATGTGCATATGTATATATTACATATATATCTATATATACATATATATGTAAATATATACATATATATATATATATATATATATATATATATATATGTATCTATATGCCAATATATAGTGTAGTATAATTCTCCAAGTTCCAAATATCAAGTTTTCTCAGTCATTTATTACTTTTCAAATGGTATCCATTAAAATATTTTTTCGTATTGCCATTTACAATCTGCAAAATTATGGTATTGCTGCATATTTAGTCACGTATTAATCAGGTGTTTACCGTAAAAAAAATATAAAAAACACCATTTTGAACAACTTACATCGTTCATGAAACCGATGTATATATCAGTTTATGTTTCTACAATTCTATTGCAGAAATCCTTTTATTTATGAAGCTCGATGTGTGTTAAATTTAACAATAGAGCGTATAGTAATGTATAACAATACAGCTATATTCCAAATTTATAAACTTTCATTCATCTTATTTTTGATTTCTCTTTTATGTCAAAAAGTATATAGAATCTTTGACATTTAGAAATAAATAAAAACTAAGAGGAATAAAACTTACGAATCTGGAATTTAGCCGTATTGTCACACACACACACACACACACGCACACACACACACACACACACACACATATATATATATATATATATATATATATATATATATATATATATATATATATATATATATATATGTGTGTGTGTGTGTGTGTGTGTGTATGTATATATACTTTCAGGGCGAGCCTAGCCAGAAAGGAGAAGCTCAATATTTAAGCATAGAGCAATATATAATTTTAGTGGTTATATTTAAATTCTGAAAAAACAACATATTGACACATATATTCGACTTAAGAATTTTTTTGGCAAAAGGAATATATAGAAGGGGTTATGTTGATTTCCTTAATCCATGGATTTTCAATAAAGGCTCACATCATCAGAAGAAATGAAATGCGGTTAGCAAAATGTTCAGTTGTGAATAGACACTTATTTTGCTTTTCAGCACAAATATTGAAAATAGTTTTTTAAGTGGTGAATGATAAGTGTATGGAAATAATTATAGGAAACGGGAATTTGATACAACCTGGGTAGTCCATTATCGAAAGTAGTACAATGTCCTCCGGGGTTATAAATTCAGGTAGGCAGAATATTAGTCCAGGGTAGAAGGCAGTAGTCCCATATAACAAAAAAGCGTGGGTGCTCCTTATTGATTTTCTGAAAGGCATACGGGGCAGCCGTATTCGTTGGTGCGTTGAGTATGTTTTGGTAGATGTAATTCAAAAACTTCTTAGGTGTTGGCACAGTGTATCAGATGTTAAATGGATATACCATTCTATTGTATATATCCCCGTGGGTAATAGAATTTGAGCATTGAATTATGTATGCAATGGACCTCGAAATTAATGGTATGGGTATCAGAATAATCTGGGAGATGATATTCAAGAATATATATATATATATATATATATATATATATATATATACATATATATATATATATATATATATATATATATATATACTTTGTGGACCAGGCGCGAACGCAGACCTCACAATTTTAATGAACCACCGTTCTGCCAGATCAAGCATACCCATTCCTCTGTCTCTATACATCTTCTATCATTATATGTAATCAATTTTTTAAAATAGTCAACCATATAGGAGGCTATTCTTGACCAGACACACACACACATACACAGACATTCAGCTTTATATTATAAATGCACACACACACACACACACACACACACACACATATATATATATATATATATATATATTGAGTAAAATGATTGATAATTTAATTCATAATTAAAATTAATAATTAAAAATCGGTTGCAAAAGGAAGAACAAACAGAATCAATAAATTGTACGATCGTTTCGGAAACGATGTTTTTATTTAAACAGACAATACGTCTTGAACAATAATTTTATCATTTGATTTTATAAAACTAAGTCTCCTCATCAGCAAAAAGAGTGGGTGGAGGTTTAAAGACACCAAAAATAAAACTAGCATTTTTAAAGTAAGGCAGATATATCTGAAAAATATTTAAAATATAAAGAAAAACAGTTACTTATTTTCATGTTGATATACAAAGTAAGATAAATAAAATAAAATAAAATCGGGTGAGATAGTATGGTCAAGAGGGGATATCTTTAATATTTCTAATAAAATAGATATACCTTTTATTCGTCCACCTTTAAAGTCCGTCAATCCATTCATTGGGATGTTCTTAAATGTAATTCATGAATGGTTGAGTAGTGATATGTACAAACTTTAAAGGAACTCGAGTTTTCGAGGGAAATTCTTGGCCTGAAGACGTAATCTCCCCAATAAATATATATGTACCGGAAAAATATCCAGTAAATAAAACGTTGTTTAGTAAATCGTTATTTTTTTTTTTGCATTTTTTTTTTTTGCATTTTTTTTGTTTTTTTTTTGCATTTCAATACACCAAACATGGATATAAATATCACTAAAACATCCGCTGGGTTATAAGCTTCATTTCAGTACCTTATTTGCCGGGTTGGGTTGCCTGTAGGCTGAGACAAACCGCGTCACACACATACATACACACACACACACACAGAGTACGAAAATTTATAATAGGATATATATATATATATATATATATATATATATATATATATATATATATATATATATATATATGCAGAATAAGAATAGATTGTATAAGAATATATATACAAAATAAGAATAAATCGTATAAGAATATCGTAACTATAACAAAACACAATAGCAAATAATCTTCCGATTTTTCGGATTTTTGCAACCATGCGCATATTCCTTTTATTTCCTTTTAAAGTTGATGAGTTCTTAATCTGTTGATGATTAAAAAATTGACATAATAATTATATGAATGATCCTGCGCTACGAAACAGTTGCCATGAAGAATTGAATATTTTAACATGCGGAAAAAAAACGGTAATAACATCTTGGAAAGTGAAGTATAGACTTTTGTCATTTATTTCTACGTTGTAGAACTGTAACATTGTCGCCATAGAAAAGACGACATGATTCAATCTCCGTTTGATCAAAACCGTTTTTGTTTTTCTGTTGAAGACCATCTACTAGTTGGTCAGTTATAAATAAATTCCAAGAGCGATAAAAGCTTCTATCATGTCCGAAAGCGACACAATGTTCTATGAGCAAGATTGGAGATGCGCCACTGTAAAACTCATGCTCTCTAATAATATAAGTTATGATGCAGAACCATTGCCAGCACCCTCAAAATGCATGGCTGGATTGCAACGAATATGGTCGTTGGTGTGGTTTCAAGGGAGGGCCACACTATGCAACTTCACATCTTGTAGGTCGGCTTCAAAGTCAATACTAAAGTGTACCTGGATGTGCTGGAGAGTGTGGTGATTCCCTGATGCAATCAGGTGGTCGCTGGCAGACTCTGGGTGTGGTAGCAGGACTTGGAATTGGCACACAAGTCTAAAGAGACCCAGGCTTGTGCTTAGAAGGAGTGCTACGACTTTGTACACTTCTCAAACTGGTCACCTTCTCCTTTGATCTGAACACGCTAGACTACTTTGCTGGACTACTTCGTTTGGTTATAGGACGATAGCATCACCAACATGACATCCCACCACACCAAAGCCAGCCTGATCGCCGAGTATTCGCCGAGCTCCTGCC
>NC_136494.1:1701598-1794098 GCF_053919585.1 Euprymna scolopes | reverse complement strand
AGGAAAGATGGTGGGAGAGGATTGAAAAGTGTAAAAGATTGTGTTAGAACCGAGGAGATGTCGTTGAAGGAGCATGTGGTTAGAAGTGGGGAGTGGATTATTAAGGTTGTGGCCAATGAAGTGGAGGTATGTGAGACCAAGGCTGAGTATGTGAAACGTATGGATAGAGAAAGGGCAGAGGAACTGGCTAGGAAGAAAATGTATGGAAGGTTCTTCCAGAATATAGCAGAAGTGGCTGATGAAAGATCATGGCAATGGCTTAGCGCTGGGTATCTGGCTAAGAGTACTGAAGCTTTTGTTTGTGCAGCACAAGAGCAGGCATTAGGAATACGATTGTTAAAAAAAGTGGTTTTAGGAGAGGAAATTGCTGCAGAATGCCGGATTTGTGGTAAGATCTCAGAGTCAATTGCGCACGTTGCAGCAGGGGGTAGTGGACTGGCCCAGAGAGAGTACCGCAAAAGACACGATCGCATGAGACTCCGGATATATTGGGAGGTGTGTAAGAGGGTTGGGGTGAAGTGTGCTGGAAAATGGTTTGAGGAGGTGCTTGATGAAGTGAGAACAAGTGAGGATGGCAAGGTAGGGGTATGGTGGGACAAAAGTGTCATAACGACCAAGCAATTTGAACATAATCGTCCGGATTTGGTCGTCATTGACAAGGTCTCAAAAAGCTGGCAGATTGTAAACTTTTCAGTATCCTGGGACATGAATGTAAGAGAGAAGGAGAATGAGAATGGAGCAATTATGCTCCATTGGCCTTGGAGATAAGGCGTATACACGGGGTTAAAACACAAATAATCCCGGTCGTAGTTGGTACACTAGGAGTAGTATCAAGTTGTCTGGAAGGACAATTGAAAAAACTACAAATCACCGATGTTTAAGGCGGCCTTCAGACCTCTACAATTATAGGTACCACCAACATCCTTCGGAAAACCCTTGATCTTTGAACCCCCTAGTTTGAAGCCGCGATTAAGGGAAATCCTCTGGAAATGGATCCCATCGCTTGCCAGAGAGATGTTGATAAACGAAATCAGAATTATTATTATTATTATTAGTAGTAGTAGTAGTAGTAGTAGTAGTAGTAGTAGTAGTAGTAGTAGTAGTTCTTTAATATTGTTGTCATTATTATTGTCTTATTAGTATTACATTCTCACTAGGTGTTTTTTACAGACCATCATCAAAGAATTCTCTTTAAGAACAACCTACAGTGTTCCTTGGAGTCTGAGTGACAATAAGTCTTTCCTGATTTCCAGTCCTCTCCACTTTTTTCGATTACCTTTGCAAATTATTTTGCATTATTGCAATAGCCGTTTACCATTGATCTCTCGTTAGCAGCGACTTTTGGTCTTCACTTGAATTTGGGTTGCAATTTTATTATTATTATTATTATTGTTGTTGCTGTTATTATTATTATTATTATTATTATTATTATTATTATTGTTGTTGTTGTTGTTATTATTATTATTATTATTATTATTGTTGTTGCTGTTACTATTATTATTATTATTATTATTGTTGTTGTTGTTATTATTATTATTATTGTTATTATTATTATTATTATTATTATTATTATTATTATTATTATCATTATTATTATTATTATTATTATCATTATTATCATTATTATTATTATTATCATTATCATTATTATTATTATTATTATTATTATTATTATTATTATTATTATTATTATTATTATTGGCTCACAAGAAGCTTTCACACAGTTCATCAAAGATCTTTTCTTGAAAACAGCCTAAGGTGTTCCCTGGAATCTGAGTGACAACAAGTCTCCCCAGGTTTTCAGTACTTTTCATTATCGTAACAGCAGCTTGCCATTGATTTCTCGTTCGCAGCGGCTAATGGTCTTCACTGGAATTTGAGTGGCAATAAGCTTCCCCAAGGTCCCAGTTCTCTTTACACTTATCCGGCAGAGGCCTAGTCCGTTCCTCGGCCTTTCCTTCCTCCTAGACTCTACTTGGTTATTTTGTCTCACTTTGGGGGGGAGCAGTGATGCAGCAATGGGAGGATGGGGATTGGATTAAGTTAGAGAACTTATAGATATGCTGCTTCAGTGTTCTTGGTTCGATGTAGTGTTTTGTGTTTTGACTTTGCAGCAGTTTGTCTTGCCCGCGTTTGTAGCTCCTGTGTGTTAGGTTCAACATTCAAGGGTTTTTTTTTTTCTTAATATTTCAGCTGTTTTCATTATTGTTGTTAGTAGTATTTTTCCAGCCGTTCCTTTGATTCCAATTTCTCCTATTCTTTTTTCAAAGTTTTTCGGGATTTTTCCTAGGTATTATTTTGATTTTCTTCATCTTCCATATCCCTTTCAGCTTTCTGACTAGCTCTGTGTATTTGTTCTGTTTCTCCTTTTCTTTGATATTCAACCTGTGGTCAGCTGGAACAGCAAAGTCTACGATTTGACAGAATTTTTCTTTCTTGTTAATTATTACGACGTCCGGTTTTCTTGCTTGGATAAGTTTATCAGTTTGTATGTCCATGTCCCTTAGGATTTTGTGATTCTCGTTTTCAAGTACTGTTGTCGGCTTATGTTTGTACCACTTGTCTGTACGTTCGTTTTCATAATTCCCAGTGTACTACCCTTCCCAATTAACCGTGTCTGTTCTTGTATTCCTTTTGGGCCAGTTTGCTGCATTCACTTATTTATCGTCTCGTTTCTTTGTCCACAGAGTCTGCATTTGCTATTTTCTTGTGTTTTGTCGATCTTTGCTTTTATGTGTTGGTCCTTATCGAGTTGTCTTGTGCTGCAGTTATTAGAGATTCAGTTTCTTGGCTTATGTGTCCTCTTCGCATCCATGTCCACGTGTTTTTGTTATTTCCATGTTTTGTCATCCTTATGAATCTTCCGTGTAGTTGTTTCTCTTTCCATTTTTCTTTTCTTATCATTTGCCTTTTTCTGTTTTCTTTTTTATTGACTTTTTCGCTGCTATGATTATTCTTTCAGTGTTTGGCACTATATATTTTTCTAGTTCTTTTTTGGTGTCATTCACGCAGTCTTCTATACTAACCAGTCCCCTCCTGCCGTCTTTCCTTTTTACGTAGAGTCGGTCAACTTCGACCTTCGGGTGTACTGCGTTATTCATGGTCATAAGTTTCCTGGTCTTCTGATTGAGCTGTCTCAGTTTTTCTTTAGTCGACCCTTTGAACGGTTCGGAGTATTTTACTAGTGATACTGCTATTGTATTTATGCCATTTGTTAGGTTTCTGCTATATAATTTTGTTTCAAGAAGTTTTCTTCTTCTCCTGGGGTATTCCTTTCCAATTCTCTCTCTCTCATTTCTGATATTATTATTATTATTATTATTATTATTATTATTATTATTGGTGGTGGTGGTGGTGGTGGTGGTGGTGGTGGTGGTGGTGGTGGTGGTGGTGGTGGTGGTGTTATGTATATTCGCACTTCGATTCTTCTCTTCAATCTACAGTGGAATAGGTCCGTGAATGATGACACTACGGGGAGTATAGGGGTCATTGATAATAGATGATAGATTATAGAGATGAAGAGATTGTGTATGGACAATTCTTTTAAACACAGAGAAGATACATTATTGATGAGGGGGATACAATTACACTTTGGAAAGACTTTCATATAAAGTTCATTATACGACGAAGACAAAACACATTACCTTGCGGTTGATGACAAACGAAGATAAAGACATTTATTTTCCAGCTGGTAATGATAATGATGAGAATTTGATGCTACATTTTGTCTTCTCCTCCTCCCCTCGTCTTCTTGAAGGAGCTTAGGCTAACTCCCTCTCAAATTCAAGTCGAACTGAACTTTGACTCCTCGCTGTCTCGACATAACTGTATATATTGAGTTTATATTTCTTTGTGATGTCAGAACGTGACCAACATGTGCATGGGATGCACATATACATGAATATGCTTCCAACATGTGTCCTCGCGACATAAAGGAATTCCTTAATTGATTGTTCATTATTCCTCTGACCTAACTTTGTTTTTATAGTTATTTCTAACTACAATGGATAATTCCACTGCATTCTTGGAATCGTATCTAAATGACAATAATGTATTCATTTTTACTTTTGATACTTAGTTCGATTCCAGCATTTTCCTTTAATAATTATTATCTTCAACCCTAATTACTTCGTTTCTAACTTAAATCCGGGAGCTGTCCCCTTCAATATGCAATGAAACGAGCTCCAGTCTAGTAGAATGCGGCTGTAAATGGGTGGTAACATTTAATGCTACTAAGACAGAGCTTCTTTCCTTTAACAATTGCAAAAATAACCTTCTCAACCACTGATTGCTATGACAACTAACACTTTACCCAAGAGCTTATTATTTAAACTCATCGGTTTAACATTCATAGGCAACATGAATTAGAGAATATACCTTGAGAACATTGCAAAGGCTGCTGCAAAGAAGGCAAGCTCTGTCTATCGTGCTAGAAAATTACTCACATCTGAGAGTATTCTATATTTCCACAAAGGCACTAGGATTGTTGTCACACCTCGGCTGGTGCATTGACTACTAGTCTCTCTCTCTCTCTCTCTCTCTCTCTCTCTATATATATATATATATATATATATATATATATATATATATATATATATATATATATATATATATCCCTCCCTTGTATAGGGTCCAAAATGGAGTCTCAAATCTAAAAGGTCCCACACTATCGGCCAAACTCCAACCTCTGTCGCATCCCTGTGATTGTTTTACAAGTACTTTAATTGAATATGCTCTGATTAAGTCATAGCACTTGTACTTCACCGCTTTATATACCCCTGATTAACCCGACAAAAAGCAAATTCTGACCCTTTCATTGTTGAGGTTCATAGATGCCGAAGAGAGACAGAGAGAGAGAGAGAGAGAGAGAGAGAGAGAGAGAGAGAGTGTGTGTGTGTGTGTGTGTGTGTGTGTGTGTGTGTGTGTGTGTGTGTGTGTGTGTGTGCGTGCGCGTTCTGTGTCGTGATTGTGGATCGGTAAAATTCATTCCACACCGAAAGTTTTTAAAACTTCAGATACTTCAAATCTATCTTTATCTTACTTGACAAGATTTTTTTCAGTATAAAACTTTATATAGTTTATATATTTTGTTGTCTCCACTAAACAGGAATGTAATGGCGTTAATCGTGTTCCCTTTATTTTTTTAGACTGATCTCATTTTTTCTATTTTTTGTTGCAGTTTATTGGTGGGTTATTTTTTTTTTTTTTTTTTTTCGCGCGCTTTCAACGTGTTTATATTTTGGCAAGTCTCAACAAAAGACAAATAACAGCAAATCGAAGACATTAAGAAACACCTCGTCGTTGATGGAAACCCCTCATCGTCTTTTTTCATATCTGCGTAACCCTTTCGTAAGTGATCGAGACAATACAATAGTGTTTTGACTGCGTCTAACGTCGGGTCGTTGTCAAGGATGCTGGATAAGTGTCGACAGATTCCGGGGATCTTACATTTTTTTTTTTTTTTTTTTTTTTTTTTTTTGCCCATTGAAGAGTTATAATCCTTGAATGTAGAAAAAAATATGAGAAAATACGAAAAGAACGTTTCAAGATTTTCAAAAAATGTTCCATCTTTAGAAAACGTTGCGCCTGTATTTCTTCCCTGAGAGGTTCACTATAGTCCTCTTCACACCTAGTGTCAATAAAAACTTTCAACCTTTATTCTGCTAACGATTCCGGTACGCCAAAAGTTCCGCTTTCCGATTCTGCTTAATCGTTCTTACGCTATTTTAAACTGAGGCAATATTTTATTTTTGTTTTTTATTTTTTGTTTTTTGTTTTTTTTTTTTGCTTTTTTTGTTTTTTACTAATGTTTTCCCTTAACCGCCACTATTTGGAACCATGCGTAGAAAAGATGAACAAGATATTGCTTTACGTTAGACTTAAACTTCTGCATATCAGTACAGTCAGGGAAGCAAGTAGAAAGAAGGGAATTCCAAAGTCTAGTTGTTCTTGGGAATAAACTATTAGAATAGAAAACTTTCTAGCATCGTAAACTATTAGAGTATAAAGCTTTCTTGTATTTAGGGACCTCAACAGTGAAGAGGTGAGATTTTGTTGCTAAGCAGGTTTGTCGGGGATATGTTCGTCAAGGGGGCACAAGTGCAACGAGTTCATCAGAGCACATTGCATTAAAATATTTGTGAAACCGGCATAGAGATGCAACATTGAGGCGATGGGACAAGCTTAGTTGACAAAGTAGAAGCTATTAGATTGAAGTCTCTTTTGAAGGCCCTATCCAAGAGGGGGAGACTAGTCAGCTCACAAGTGGCAACAATGCGCCATGCATGGGCGAATGGTGGCTTTGTAGCGGTACAAGATACTCCTAGGTGTGAGTAGTCTTAGAGCACGATAGAGTGAAACCCACCTTCTTTGCAGCAGACTTCGCAATGTCCTCAATGTATTTGTTCCATTTCATATTGCCTGTGAATGTTAAGCGGAGAAGTTTGAAGGGATAATTTTCGGTTAGGGTGTTATTTGTTATGGATATCGGTGGTTAGAGAGGACCTCTATTTAAGGGGGCTGGATTTCGGACAAAACCGACAAGATAAACTTATACATCTAGAATAGAAAATACACGTGTGTTGCTTAAACGTACGTTGTTATGTTCACCTGTATGCAATAAAAAAAGATAGTTTACGTTTGTAGTTTCTGAAGAAATATAGAAAAAAAAGGTCCCTGGTGTTAAATATATTGAAGCCAATAAGCAACTCTATTGGATTAGAAAATGATTTTAGACCAGTAAATATAAGTTTATGTCGACCAAAACAAAAACGACAAAAACAGTAATTAAAGAATTATCCTCTTGGATTAGAATGATTCAATTGTCAACGTTTCCATGAATATATATTTTTAACTCACTTGTTTTGTTTTTTGTTTTTTGGTTTTTTTGGGGGGGGGTTCAAATTACTTTAGTTCTTGAAATTACACTTAAATATTAGGGTTCGTGTTCCTTGATAGAAGCGCTGGTTGATTTTGAATAAAATAAATACGTATTAGATACGTTTGAAGCCAAAACAACGCATTATTACAAAATAAGCATATACTTATTTTGTTTGAAATTTATATTGAAATTTATAAATATATTTCGAAGATACACTTCATCATTAGTATGTCTTCTTTTTTTTTTTTGCCATGTTATTGTTGGAGCATCGAATCAGTATAAGTAAATTCCGCGTGACCAACGCACTGTTCCGACATTTGAAAAAACTACCATAAAAACAACAAACGGACTTTTACTGATTCTATGCTCCAACAATAACATGGCAAAAAAAAGAAAGAAAGACATACTGAAGACGAAGTGTATCTTCGAAATATATTTATAAATTTTAATATAAATTTCAAACAAAATAAATATCTGTTTATTTTGTAATATTGTTGTTGTTATTTTTTTTTTTTTTTTTGCTTCAAATGTATCGAATACGTATTTATTTTATTTACACTTAAATAATTTGATAATTGTCATGGTTTCTAAAATAGAAGTAGAACCCGTTTATATATATATATATATATATATATATATATATATATATATATATATATATATATATATTCAGATAGATGGATAGATAGATAGATAGATAGATATGTGAAAATTTGTGTCTGTGTGTGTTACAGAAGATCGGAATAATATCAGTGCCTTCAGTTTCAAATCTAAGAAATAGGAACCAATACCAATATTTGGTCGTCTATGTCAGACTCTTCTCTATTATTCTATTATTTATTTATTCAAATGTAGTTGCAGCGCGCAGTATGTTGTGCGGACATCGCAAAGATTGGATTTATGTTTAAAACAACACGTACCATCAAAGATTCGTTATGCAAATTTTTCACCTTCGGATGTTCTGAGTAATATTTATGATTTTTCGATTTGCGATCACTTTATAAATGACCATGCGTGTGCCACAAATTTAATTGCTGGCATGTTTACGATCTTGAGTAAGTCGCACTCGCCCTTTCATCTAAAAATTCTAGAAACCATTTTTATTAAGTCCTTGAGACTTTCTCTTTGCAAGCAAAAGGAGAATCTCTTAGGACTTAATTTGATTTCTATGTAATTTCCCCCGCTTTTTTTATTTATTGATTTATTTTCTCCCCCCTCCTTGCCACATTAATAACAATTTTTTAATCGTAGTAATCGAGTAAGCAGACTGCTGCATTTTGTGAGAACAAAAAATCTCCCCTTTTCCACAGAGGAAGTGAAGAGGACTTGTGCTTCCTGCAGGATCTGTGCAGACTTAAAACCTCGGTTTTACAATCTTGCAGAAGGGAGGCTAATAAAAGCAACACAACCGATGGAGTGGCTCAGCATTGACTTCAAGGGACCCTTACCACTGCTTTACGTAAACCTTATATGCTGACAGTGGTTGATGAGTATTCACGCTTCCCCTTCGCATTCCCTTATCCTAATAT
The DNA here is from genome assembly GCF_053919585.1 of Euprymna scolopes. Lineage (NCBI taxonomy): Eukaryota > Metazoa > Mollusca > Cephalopoda > Sepiida > Sepiolidae > Euprymna > Euprymna scolopes. Next base: position 1,785,689 of record NC_136494.1, on the reverse strand, counting down.
GAACACTTCCAACACTTGAACTGTGAAAACAAGGAAATCTACTCGTATCTCAAAACCTCCTATACGCTATGGTTGGGACTAAATCAAGTGTATAGATATATTACTACAGGTTGCAGCCACTGCTGATTTCTCAGATGCCAGCACTTCCTGAGCTCCACCCTCCTCAGTAGTAGTCGTCAAAGAACCTTCCGAGGTCCGTGAAGCAACTACAGCAGCAGTGTGAGCAGTCCATGGAGTATAGGCATCAGCATTACGCTGAGCCAGGTCTAGTGTGTAGGCTCTGTTGTAAGCAGCCTGCAGATCAAGATGTCACTTTCAAGGAGGCGTTGGCGTATCAGGTCTGAGGCAATGCCATTGATAAAAGCATCGCGAATTGATTCCTCACGGTACTTTTCCGCACTCACAGCCTTAAAGTTACAATCCTTGCTTAACTTACGGGAGTTCTCTGAGAAACTCGTCAAGGGATTCACCCGGCTTCTGCTGTCTAGTTGCTAAGAGGTGTCTAGCAAAGATTTCATTGGGAGTTTTTACATATCATTTTTACAGAGTAGAGATAGCAGAATCATAGTCTTCACAGTCTTCAATGTACTCAAATACATTATGGGTCACACAGTTGACTAACGTCCCAACGTATCTGGAGCCTTATCCCCGCACTCCTCAATGAAGTGCTTGAAGGTTCTGTACCAGTGGCGCCACTCCTTCACTGCTGACGGAGCGCTGGGGTCGATGTCTAAGCGCGTGGGCTGGAGCACTTTCTCCATGGTTGGTCGTAAGTTGAGTAAATTGTTGTAGGGTAAGGAAACTTGGTTGTGCAGACCAAGCTTTACTCAACTTAAACGCAAGGTACAGCCTGCAATACAAAAGAACATAACGCTCCTGAGACATATTGTAAAGACAATGACATATGAACAATGTACATATACAACAATAAATAGTGAGGTAAAGTAAGTAATGAAAGCGAGACACCCATATGTCTGCACCGATGCTGAACTTGTTTCCCGCCAGTCTCCAAAACATAAACAAATATGAAAACGCTCGCTAGCGAAGTATGAAAATGTCACAGTAACAACAAAGTTAACCTACAAAACCAATATAACACATCACTTAAATTGTTAAGTAGAAAACGAGGTTTATCAGCTATTTACGATGTAGCTGTTTCAGAGATTTAAAAACAGGACAACTGTTAAATTCATGATACTTTAATTTATCACACACACACACACACACACACATATATATATATATATGTGTGTGTGTGTGTGTGTGTGTGTGTGTGTGTGTGTGTGTGTGTGTGTACGAAAGCCAAATTTCTAGCCGAAAACAGATCGCATAGAGTTTCTCACATCTCAGTACCCTGTCTATCAAATTTCGAGTCTGTAGACTTAAAATTGACAAAGTTATTGCGAAGGGAAATGTACAAAGACAGACACACGGACAGACACGCACACACACACACACACACACACACACGTTCACTTTTATAGATATACTAGCATGGGTTTGAAAACATGTTTTATTAAATATTTGCTCTTATTATAAGCTCTGTCTCCTATTTGTTTTTATCGAGCTTTTACATCTGGTTGAGATTACTTTATAAATATTAACTCTTCAATATTAATAATATACTTTAGTTTTGCCATCTTGGATTATTTTGGTAAACTTAACTGTAATACTTATTTCATTATATATATATATATATATATATATATATATATATATATATATATATATATATATATATATATATATATATATATATATATATATATATATGAAATAAGTACCATCTTGGATCATTTTGCTAAATTTAATGGTAATTTTTATTTTATATATATATATATAGATAGATAGATAGATAGATAGATAGATAGATAGATAGATAGATAGATAGATAGATAGATATAGATATAGATATATATGTATATATATATATGTGTGTATATATATGGATTTATATATATATATATGTATATGTATGGATTTATAAATATATATATATAGATAGATAGATAGATAGATAGATAGATATAGATATAGATATAGATGTATATATATATATATGGATTTATATATATATATATATATATATATATATATATATATATATATATATATATATATATATATATATATATATATGGATTTATGTGATGGATCCGAAATAAAAACGCGTTTAAAATCAGTTTAAAACTATTTTCGTCGTAACCTGTCCGTTTCATGAAGAACGTTGATTAAACATCATTAGATATTGTCTACGTTTATTAACGGGACGTTTGTTCAAGAAAACATCTCCACTTTGTGAGAGAATCACGCGCGCTTTACAAACAACAATAGCGCCAAGATGCGCGTATTATTTACGCGCGTTGTCAAGGCCATCCTAATATTTACTAAGGAAACAAATTAGCTTTCCTTTTTCTTTTCTTTTTCTTTTCTTACTTATATTTTAAGCATTAAAAATAAAAAATAAAAAGCACAAAACAAAATGATTGTGACGAGTTTTCTAATTTTTATCAAAATGTTTCAAAAATTAAAAAAGAAGCACACAGTCTTTTACTCTGTAATAAAGCCTAGTGTGCATGCATTTTTATATAAACCAATATATATATATATATATATATATATATATATATATATATATATATATATATATATATATATATATATATATCTGTCTCGTCACACAAAGTCCAAAAAGAGTTTCAAATTTAATTAAGTCTCGTATTATCAGCCAAGTTCTAACCTCTGTCCCATCGCCGCAACGTTGCATTCCTGTACTTGTCTTACAGGTACTTTAATGGAGTGTGCTCTGATGAACGCCAAGCACTTCTGACCCATCGACGTACATACCTCGACTAAATCGGAAAGAAACAAAATCCCCCCTTTCACTTTTGAGGTCTCTAGATGCTTTCTTGGGACTGCTACATTGTTTAATTCCTTCCCTGTATCTTATTTTCTTACTTTACTAACCTGTTGAAGTTTAAATGTAATGTAGATAAAGAGGCCTATACTCAGCTGCACTATTGTGATGATGATATATGGAGGAAATGTGGCGAAAATAAAGCAAAGCGTGACTTACACAAACGACGACGCATCTGTCTATCTTGGCGGTTGACAGAATCAAGAAAAGAAAGAAAATAGAAAATCTTTCGTCTATAGACACCTCGCTGCTCACCCCCACACAGTCCCCTGTTATACACGGTTTCAAATAGTACAGAGTGAAACTCTAAAATTGTCGCCCTAGAAAAGACATAATTCAATTTCCGTTTTCTTTTTTGTTGCAGACTATACAAATCCCAAGAGCGATAGATGCCTTCTATCATGTCTGAAAGTGACACAATGTTACACGAGCGAGATCGGAGATGCGCCGCTGTACAACTCATGCTCTCTACTGATCTATGTTATAGCAACATGACCATTGCCAGCACCCTCAAAATGAAAATCCGGACAGTTCAACGCTTGAGGACACAGCTCGATAAAATTTCCGGCCATGGTTATGGTCTTTGAAGTGGTTTCAAGTGAGGGCAACATCATGCCACCTCACATCTTCGAAGTCGTGTTGAAGAGTGTGGTAATTCCCTAGTGCAATCAGGTTGCTGCCGGAAGACTGAATGTTACAGCAGGACTCGCAGCTAGCCCACAAGTTCAAAGAGACATAGGCTTGGATGCAGAAGGAGTGCTATGATTTTGCACCCTTCTCTCACTGGCCAACCTCCTCCTCCGACCTGACCCACTAGACTATTTCGTTTGGTCATAGATCGAAAACATCACCAACATAACCTGCCACAACAACAAAGCCTGATCGCCGCCATCTGCTGAATATTCGCCGAGCTACCGCCGGCGCTTTTGGAAATGGCATGCTCTTAGTTCCAGACCCGTATCGAGGCGGTGATTGAGGTTGAAAGCGGCTATATTGAATAGATGACAGCTCTACTACATAATCAAGTTATTTGAATTGATTTTTTAAATAAAAGTTTTAAAATAAAGTTGTTGGGTTGTTTTCTTTAGGACGACACTTTTATCGTTTCGCCCTATATATCCTTACATTAAAATTGGCAAAATGCCTTGTTTGGGGGTGAAAAAGATTTGCTTGTTTTTTAACGTATCTTTTGTCTAGCCTTAGGGAGAATCAATTAAATTTGGTGACAGGGACCGAGACAACAAGTAGCAAGTCAGACAAACCTCGCCGCCTCAATTAAATCCGAAAAGAAATCCATCGCTCTAAATAAAACTTCAACGGTAAATGTTTTGTTGTTGTTGTTGTTGTTTGTTTTATTGTTTTATTGTTTGTTTATTTGTTTTTTTGTTTTGTTTTGTTTGTTTTTTTTTCTTTATTTGTTTTTAAGGTCATCAGGGAGCAAAATTCAAGGTTAGGGGAACTACTTGAGAGAAGCTGGGTCAGATGTATTTACGTTAAGGGGGTACAAGAGCATTAAGTTTATCGGAGCACATTCCGTGGAAGTACGTGTAAAACTAGACCAGGGAATCATTAGTGCAACATGGGCTTTAGTTTAACATAGATTGTCAGAAACTCTTTTTTAAATCTTGTCTACAAAAGAGTGGATAGTGGTTGATGTACATGTCCAGATATGACAACAATACTATATGTATCGTGACTTTACGGGGATACTGACAGATGTGAATAAATGTTGTATCTCCTTTAGGACAGACTTTCATTTGGAGTGCCATTTTCGTTGGTCTGTCAGATTCAATTTTAAATACGGTTATAGTTGGTCTGTCACATTAAAATAGAAATACCATTTTTGGGGTTTGTCATCTTTAGTTTGTAATTGTAATACCATTTTCGTTGGTCTGTCACATCAAATTTAAATACCATTTGGTTGGTCTGTCGCATTTAATTTGAAATACAATTTTAGTTGGTCTGTCACATCAAATTTGAAATACCATTTAGTTGGTTAGTCATATTTAATTTGAAATGCGATTTTAATTGGTCTATTACATTAATTTGAAATACCATTTAGTTTGTTAGTCATATTTAATTTGAAATGCGATTTTAATTGGTCTATTACATTAAATTTGAAATACCATTTTCATTGGTTTTCCACATATTGTTTGAAATACCATTTCATTTGAAATGCCATTTGAATTCTTCATTCACATTAAGTTTTCAATGGTAATTTTTGTTTATCTGTTACATTTAATTAGAAATATCATTTTAGTTGGCTTGTCATATCTGTTTTGGAATACCATTTTAGTTGGTCTGTCATATTAAATTTTTAATACCATTTTCTTTAGTCTGTAACATTTAATTAGATTTGCCATTTAAGTTGGTCAGTTCCATTAAATTTGAAATATCATTTAGTTTGCCTGTAACATTTAATTTGAAACACTATTTTTGTTGGTCTGTCACATCATATTTGAAATACCATTTTAGTTGGTCTGTCACATTTAATTTGAAATGCCATTTTCTTTTGTTTATCACATAATTTTATCACATCATTTTAATTGGTCTGTCACATTAAATTTAAAATGCCATTTTAGCTGGTCTGTCACATTTAATTCGAAATACTATTTTTGTTGGTCTTTCACATTTAATTTTAAATACCATTTTTGTCGGTCTGTCACATTTAATTTGAAATGCTATTTTAGTTGGTATGTCCTATTAAATCTGAAATACCATTTTAGTTGGTATGTCACATTTAATTTTAAATACCATTTTTGTCGGTCTGTCACATTTAATTTGAAATGCTATTTTAGTTGGTATGTCCTATTAAATCTGAAATACCATTTTAGTTGGTCTGTCACATTTAATTTTAAATACCATTTTTGTCGGTCTGTCACATTTAATTTGAAATGCTATTTTAGTTGGTATGTCCTATTAAATCTGAAATACCATTTTAGTTGGTCTGTCACATTTAATTTTAAATACCAAATTGATGCCATTTTCGTTGGTTTGTTACATTTAGTGTAAATTCCATCTTAGATTGTCTGTCACATTAAATTTGAAATACCATTGTCATTGGTTTGTCACATTTACTGTTTAAATACAATTTTGCTAATGTATAACGCTTCTATTTGAAATATTTTTTGTTGTTCTGTAACGCATGAAAAAAACATTTTTATTAGTCTGTCTACAGAAGTTTGTAAATGTAAGTTTCAAAAATTTTTTTCGTTTACCAGTGACGCTTAAGTTTTAAACAGCATTTTCATTCAAAGTTTGGAATGGTATTTTGTATGGTCTATTGCACTTAACATATGAAAAAGCATATTTGTTCATTTGTAACTTTTAAGTATGAAACAATTTTTTCATTCATGACTTTTAAGTTTTAAATAAAAATTTTATTGGCCTGTTACGCGTAAGCTTGAAATAGACTATTTTATTTAATTTTAAATAGCATTTTTAGTCTGTAACAATGAAATATAAATTATCATTTTGTGTTTTTCTATAAAGATTTTTAGTTTGAAATAGCAATTTTTAGTCTGTAACGAAATTTGTAATATTTTTAGTTTGCCTGTAACGTTGAGATGAGAATTAACTTCCATTGCTTGTTGGTTACGATTTAGTTATAAATAACATTATTGCTGGTCTGCAATGCAATTCATAATAATTTTTTTAGTTGGTCTGTAACGTGAAATATTATTTTTTTTTCTTTATTTATTATTGATAAAATTGAAATAGCATTTTTTTTCGAGTGAAACATATTCAAAATATTTTATACTATATAATATTATATATTTATATTATTATATATAATGATATTATTATATATAACAATATTATTACATATTTTATATTATATTTATGAAACGCGGAAATACGAATTACATTTCTTTCTTTGTCTGTTTGTCACGCTTACATTTGAAACGGCATTATTTTTGGTCTGTAACGCAATTTTAAATACTTTTTTGTTGCTTTTTAATGCTCAAATATGAATTAGCTTTTCGTTTATCCATCATAATTATGTTTGAAATAACATAATTTTTATCTGTAATGCAATTCAAAATAATTAAGTGGTTAGTAACGCAGAAATATAAATTAACTTTCTCTGTCTGTCAAGATTAACTTTTTAAAATAGGATTTTGTTAGTCTGTAACTTTATTCGAAATATTTTTCGTTGTTCTGTAACGCTGAAATATGCAGTAGCTTTTTTGATTTTTTGTCATGACAAAGTGTGAAATAGCATTTTAGCTTGTCTGTAACAAAACCTGAAATATTTTTTCATTGTTCTGTAACGCTGAACTATGCAGTAGCTTTTTTGTTTGTCTGTCATGACAAAGTGTGAAATAGCATTTTAGCTTGTCTGTAACGAAACCTGAAATATTTTTTCATTGTTCTGTAACGCTGAACTATGCAGTAGCTTTTTTGTTTGTCTGTCATGACAAAGTGTGGAATAGCATTTTAGCTTGTCTGTAACGAAACCTGAAATATTTTTTCATTGTTCTGTAACGTTTAACTATGTAGTAACTTTTTGGTTTGTCTGTCACAATTAAGCTTAAAATTACATTTTAGCTTGTCTGTAACGAAATTCCAAATTATGTTTATTTGTTAGTAACGCTGAAATATGTATATGTTTTTTTTTGTTTGTCACGCTTATACGCGTGCATTGCATGGACGCATGTCAAGACTGAGTGATGCAGCGATTCTCATGCATTTATTCGTTGTTGTTTTATTCATAGTCACCGGATCGTTCCTCGCAGATCTAACTCGTCTCGTAAAATGCGTAATTGTGATGGAAAACATTTCAAACTTTAATTGACTTCACTTTATTCGCTGAGCGCAAAAGACGTTTATCGAGTCTAATTAGTCTGCTCCCCTGTTGTGTCCAGAAGAAAAATACAAAATGGAGTCAGAAAGAATAGAGTCGAGTAAAGTATTTGCTATGAGCTATGAACAACGATTCAAAGCAACTGGCTTCAATGATGAACGAGACAAGAGACAACTAGAAAAGAGACATTTTAGCTTTGACAAGTATATGCAAAATACGAGAAGGTTTAAATGAGATAGATAGATAGATAGATAGATAGATAGATAGATAGATAGATAGATAGATAGATAGATAAAAATAAATAAATACATACATGCATACATACATAGAGGGATGGAAAAAATAGATAGATAAAGAGAGAAACACAGATAGATAGATAGATAGATAGATAGATAGATAGATAGATAGATAGATAAAGAAACATAGATAGATAGATAGATAGATAGATAGATAGATATATAAAGATAGATAGATAAATAAAAAATAGATAGATAGATAGATAGATAGATGGATAAAAAATAGATAGATAAAGAGAGAAACACAGATGGATAGATAGATAGATAGATAGATAAAAAGATATATAGATAGAAAGATAGATAGATAGATAAAAAGATAGATAGATAGATAGATAAAAAAATAGATAGATAGACAGATAGATAGATAGATAGATAGATAGATAGATAGATAAAAAATAGATAGATAAAAAGAGAAACACAGATAGATAGATAGATAGATAGATAGATAGATAAAGATAGATAGATAAATAAAAAATAGATAGATAGATAGATGGATAAAAAATAGATAGATAAAGAGAGAAACACAGATGGATAGATAGATAGATAGATAGATAGATAGATAAAAAGATATATAGATAGAAAGATAGATAGATAAAAAGATAGATAGATAGCTAGATAAAAAAATAGATAGATAGATAGATAGATGGATAAAAAATAGATAGATAAATAGATAGATAAAGAGAGAAACACATATAGATAGATAGATAGATAGATAGATAGATAGATAGATAGATAGATATTCATAGCCAGTGTTGCCCAGGAGTATTTTTATTTTCATGTTTTGCTGTACTTTTTATTCTCATATGTTTACTACCGTTTTTGCTTAGGGCGAGATGTTAACCACATTATTTCTTAAAGTAGGATTTTGAAAATTAAATGTACGTTTTATCGTTTGGTCATTAAATTATTAACTGAATCAAATTATGAAACTATAAATATACATCAGCACAAACTCTCAAACTGAAGTTGAAGAGACACTGCTCAGAATAACAAGGTACTAAAAAGGTCTAACTGGGATGCCATCAGAGATCACGTCAGAGATGCTCTGTGGAGAATTATCTTTTCTTTTCCTGCGGAGCAGTGCACTGTTAAGACTACTGAATGATTGATTCAAAGCAGCAATTTAATCACATGTTGAATCACATGTTTGTTCTATACCAAACCCCACTCTCTCCAATGGTTTAATTCTTCGTGCGCAGCTACCATTGCTCAAAGGCAGCATGTACACCGCAGATTATTCGACATAAATCCAGTACAAATAGACAAAAGTTTATTAAAGCTAGAAGTAATTGTAAGAAGGAAATAGCCATAGCTAAGAAATAATATGCCGATACCAGCAGAATACGCATTGATGCGCAGAAATTAGGAACTCGTGATTTCTGGAAAATCTATAACAGTGTGGTAAATAATGGGCAATCAACAAGTCCCCCACAATCCAACAATCTTGAAGTTGTTTGCACAGCAATCGAGAAGGCTAATCTGCTTGGCCGTCGGTTTGCCTCCAACTCTATTTTGGACGCAAAAAACCATCCCTCACAGATTTTCCTCTGCGAACTGACACCACACTGGATAATCTCAAAATAACCTCTTTTCATTTACATGATGTCGTAAAACACCTAGACACTTCAGAAGCATATGGATCTGATTTCATCCCGACGGTACTATTAAAAAATGCTTCGCTGAAGTTGCTCCAGTTCTCTCCAAACTTTACAAGTGGCAACGAATCTTGCTTTCCTGACTGCTGGAAAACTGCTTGTTAGTACCAGTTTTAAAGAATTCTGGCGAAAGAACTAGCCTATTAAATTATCACCCGCTTAGCTTCCTCTCTCTTTTCGCAAAAATTTGAGGCCATAATTAATCAAGTTCTAGTCTACCACCTCACAGCTGCTAAACTTATGGTTTAGGCAAACCCGTTCTACTGCAGATATTCTAACTGTAATCTCTGATTCTATATACCTAAATTGGTCGGAGAGGACGAAACACGTGTCAGTGGATAATTATATTTTAAAAACATATGCCGCTCCCCATTTGTGTGTACCAAATTGGTAAAAGGGAAAATTATTCCCAACTCGTATTTAGGTAAAAATGCAATTTCCTATAAATAATTGAATTTATTCAAAAAGGTATCGCAAAAGCAGAAACAAATAAATAACATCTACGTATGTCGCGAAATATTTAGCAGTCGCACGAGATAGCTCAGTGGTAGAAGTTTAGGCTTCTTTCCATCGGTTCCCGATTTCGAATCTCGCTAAATTCAGACACACTGATTAGTTGTAGACGACGAAACACGTGTCAGCGGATAATTACATTTTGAAAACAATATATGCTCCCTATTTGGGGGTACCAAATTGGTAAAAGGGAAAATTATTCCCAACTGACATTTAGGTAAAAATGCACTTTCCTATATATACTTTCTATTTGTTTTTTGTTTTTTTGTGCACACAATAGTATGAGCATGTTCCGGCCAGCTAGTTACGAGCAACTAGAGACTTCTTCAGACGATACAACTTATACGAAATCAAAGTTTGTTTGTGTCTCTAGTTGCTAGTAACTAGTTGACCGAAACATGCTCATATATGTGTAGCAGCATATTATTGCTTATGAAAAAACAAATCTTGCCCTCCTTCGTATTGAGCTCTCTTGTATTTATCTCGTTAAACTTCATTGGTTACTTTACCTTTGGAAAATATTAACATTGTATTGTGTGTATATATATATATATATATATATATATATATATGTGTGTGTGTGTGTGTGTGTGTGTGTGTGTGTGTGTGCGTGTGTGTGTGTGTGTGCGTGCGTGCGTATGTGACTGTATGTGTGTCTGTGTTGTGTGTACTTTTATTAACATATATTTCTTCTAAAATTTCAAATAAAATAACTTTTTTTAATTTTGTTATTAAAGTACAGTTAAAGACTAATTGTGTTATTTTTATCGGTTTAATTTTAATTATTTTTATTGTACAGTGTTCAATAACTTTCTTTTCTTCTATTTTATTTGAATAAATCGTTTCACAATAGAAATACTGAGGAACAATGAATGTAAAGGAAATGATTTACCTTCTCGCCGCTTCCGGTGGCGCTATGCCGGAAATTGGAAAAGTAAGTTAACTGACTGCAACCAAAAAATTCAAATAAAAAATTGTTAAAAAATTATACTCTCTCTCTCTCTCTCTCTCTCTCTCTCTCTCTATATATATATATATATATATATATATATATATATATATATATAATTTAAAGGAGATTAGAACAATAGTCTAAAGAGCTGAGTGTATTTCAATGTAACAGTGAAATTACTAGTTTAATTTAAATATAGGAAAGAGAAAGTGCTCGTTGTAATTTAGATATATAATAAGCTCGATAGGTAAATATCCTAGAGTTAATTCAATATTAAGTAATGTGATTGATAATTTAAAATTTAAAAATCAAATTATAATTAAATTAAAAATCCGTTTCATCCCCCCCCTATTTAAAATTCATCATTCAATAAGGTAAAAAGCTATAGCAAACATCTAAATGAGTATTTTAACCATAGTTCCTGATTTCTAAAGGCGAAAAATTAAAAGGTAAATTTCTATATATTTTTATGTATATACATGTATATATCTATGTATATGTATATATGTGTCTATTTTTTTTCATATATATGCATGCATATATTTCTAATGTGGTACTTAAAGCAAACTTATAATTTAAATTCAAATCTATATTTTACTCTATTTCTTTTCTATCTCTAACCCATATTAATTTTCTTATAAATTTTAAATCCAGGCCTTTTATTTCAATTTTTTTCAGATACATCTGCCTTGCTTTTAATGCTAGGTTTATTTATGGTGTCTTTTAAATTTAATAAAAACCCTTCAAAATTTGCTGACGAGGAGACCTTGCTTATTAAAAAACTATATGTAATAATTATTGTCCGTAACTTGATGTCTACCACAATAAAAAACATTGTTTTCCGAAACGATCGTACAGATAATTGATTTTGTTGTTGTTCCTTCTTATGAAACAGATTTTTAATTTAATTATAATTTGATTTTTAAATTTTAAATTATCAATCACATTACTTAATATATATATATATATATATATATATATATATATTTCTGTCTCTCTCTCAAAAGAAAAAATACAGAAATACAATGCGACATTTGATATAAGTAGTACACATTTAAAATACACAAAAAAAATCACAAAAATCGCAAAATTAAAACATTTTCCAAAATGACCAATAAAAACCCTCTTCTCTTTCAAGATGCAAAATAAAGCTACAATGTTTAACATATAGTAGAAGACAGAGACTGTTTCTTCCTTCATCGGGCCGGTACAAAAGATTTTTATTAATTCATCTAGAAAGCTGAACAAAACTACAATGTCCATTTTCGCAAGCCTTCTTAAAATAGGTCACACATATGGAAAAAGGGGAATTGTTAATTGTTATAAACCTGTTTAAATCGTTATAATAAAAACAGAACACAGAAATAGATTAGCAAAATATATTAACAAGAACATACAAAAGTGTGCGTTGTTTGTCGGTTGGTTCACCGGATATTGACCCCACATTAATGCCTTGTCTTCCGGTATTTGTTATGTATGGATCAGTTCATTTGTAGGTAACACAGGTAATTTCACCGCAACATTAATAAAATAACGATTTGCTATGTAATGAGGTCGAATGTTGCTAAACTGGTTGTCCGTTCCATGTGATGTTATATAGAGGGGTGCCCTTTTCAGCAATTATTTACTAGCGCTTCTATTTGGACAACTAAATGGGTTTAGTTATACCGTCAAACAAACGAAGCAACAAATATATGGATTGAACTAGTATAAAATTTATCTAGCTGTTTGACACGGTCGATCAACCTTTCGGGATTCTGTTTCTTTTTAAGTTTCTTTTACTTGGAAGTCACCACTTATCAAGGCCCGAAGGCCACTCGATGATAAGGGTTAATGAATGTAAAGTGGTAGTTTAGTAATAGTTACTGGTTTAGATTGGGCAGAGTTTGGATTATTTAACGTGACGGCTCAACAAAAACCTGTTTATATTGGATTTGAAGGCTACCATGTTGTATTCAACCGGGAAGCAGGCCACCGGAACACTGTTCCACAGACAGACAGTTCTGGGAAAGAAGCTTTGTTCAAGGCACTTGCGTTTAGATTTAATCACAGATATAGCGTGACGGAGATCGTATATAGTGGTTGCAACTAGTCGAGTGTATTTTTGTGAAAGTTTGGCAAAGAGGAACCATAAATTGAAGTTCAGTCGAGCACTTGCCGTGAAAATAACGACACGGTAGAGGCAGGCTCGCAACGTCTCTTCTGTGGAAAGGAGATTGCAAGGAAGAGAAAAGGGCATCACGTACTAAGTTTCAAAGCCGGTTTTGAACTCTATCAAGGCAAGATAGGGCATGCTAGTAGCTCCTGCCCAGGTGTGGCAACAGTGTTCCATTTTAGGTAACTTGGCTCTTGTACAGATAGAGGATTGCATCGGCAGTGAGATACCTACTGGGTGGTAGAGTGATCCAACCATTTTTTCAGCGATCTTGGCAACAGATTTGATGCATGTATTCCATTTCAGATCAGGAGTGAAGGTCAGTATCAGAAACTTATCAAAACATGGAACTTTCCCAAGACGAGGGCCATTCATTTCAATTGTGTAATTATTATAAAACATTCTAAAGTTCATAATTAATTAATTTCACGCCTAAAAAACGGAGTTATTAAAACCTGACACAGATATATGAGGCAAGGAGAAAAAAAGCAATCGTAGTAGAAGTTAGTGATTTCAGTGGTGCTGGCTTAAACAGAGCTGAGAGAGGGAAATAACGAAATATTAAGCTTTTTGTACGACATGAAAAGAAACTGGAATCTTAGGAAGATCTCTATCATTCCAATAATTGTATGAAAAACCGTACTCATGAAAAAAAAAATTCAAAAAATATACCCGGTGAACCAAATGCAAGAGAGATTCAAACAATTACACTTAAAGAACGATTAACATTTTTAAAATATCTCTCGATTAGAATGTCTGCAATAGCGGGTGAATGTTTGGCATCCGATAGGATGCCTCATCGCCAGCGAGAACAAAATGATAAACAAATTATCAAAATTAGTAAAATTATTCGATCTTTCTTAAATGCTTTTTTCTTGTAGAACCTCCTCCTGCGGGAATGTATAGCTCAGTGGAAGAGCATTTAACTACAGATTAAATGATCACGTGTTAAAGCCCGAATTTACTCACCATTTTATTTTAATGTTTTCTTATTAATGAGTCCAATTTACAATAAAAGAAGACTTATAATTTAAAATCGTCGCAAATGATTTCTTCATTTGCATATTTTTAAACTAAACATTAATTAGAAGTTACTTTTCCGGGGCATTCATCATCAAGCCCAAATATCGACCGACGTAATATTGTAAACAAACACAGACAGAATTTGTTGAACATTACCATTATTATTATTTTTTATTTTTTTATTATTTTCCTATATATTTATTTATTTTGCGAATTAGTTTACCGGAGAAATTATTCTCGAAATATATAATAACAAATAGAAGATTGATTCTATAATACTAAGCATGTAATCTGCATAAATTAAAATACCATGTTTAAGCGTATTGTACGAGTGGGCAACGCCGGGCTGCCAGCTAGTATAGAATAAGAGGCATTATTTTTGGAACACCTCTCGTATATATATATATATATATATATATATATATATATATATATATATATATATATATATATATATATGTACGTCCACCATTTGAAAAGGGGATTTTTTTCGAAATATATTATGGATATTGTCACAGACATAAAAATTAAGACATTTGTATTCAATGCAACTGAATAAATATATGTATATATAGACATATATGTGTGTACTTATTGATTTGATTTTGTTTTCGTCTTCTCTCGCCAACACCGACTATATCTCATTCCTCGCATTGTGATAGCCTTCTAAATCTCCACTACATATATATATATATATATATATATATATATATATATATATATATATATATATATATATTTTATATACATAAGTAGAGCTAGGCAGTAAATTTTTCGATTTAACTACACAGAATTTTCCGCATTTCATCCTTGTGAGAATTCGTCAGGCTGATGAATTCACTCTCTTCCCACTCTTTCGTGTTTATATTTCTTTTTTTTTTGTCACTGGTTTTCATTCCTCTCTCTCTCTCTCTCTCTCTCTCTCTCTCTCTCTCTCTCTCTCTCTCTCTCTCTCTCTCTCTCTCTCTCTCTCTCTCTCTCTCTCTCTCTCTCTTTCTATCTCTTTCTATTTTCTTAATAACGCTCTCGTATTTTCTCTCGTAATCCTGTACTTCTTCTTTATTTCCTTTTCCTTTCTATAACCATCTCCCTTTTCTCTCTCTCTCTCTCTCTCTCTCTCTCTCTCTCTCTCTCTCTCTCTCTCTCTCTCTCTCTCTGTTCCCTTTCTTTCTTCGTTCTCCTCATCTTTTCTCTATTTTTTAAAAATATTCTGTTAACTTTAATTCAACTTTCTTCCTGTTTTCGATCCGACATATAAACAACCCTCCACTCCCCTTTTTTCAAATACATTCCAGTCCATGTGTTCCTCTTTATAAACTCCTACAACAGATAATTCTTCTGTTTAAAAAAACGAAAATTATATTTAAAAAATTATATATTTAAAATAAAGGAAAATGCAAAAAAAAACATCTTAATAAATCTGTACGTGTTTTTCGTAAAAACTATTTTGCACCGAATGACCTGGAACTGGCGACACGCAAAGTGGGAGGATGAGGAGAGGGGGGAAGTGAAATGGGCGTGTCCAAAAGAAATGCGAAGATGGAGTTGAGGAAAAGGTTGGCAAGGAAAAGAAAATAAAGTAAAATGAAACTAACAATCAGATCGATTCACTTGTACGCGTCAATCAATATTGACTTGGCTTAATTTTATATTCTCTTATATACCTTTATATAGGTTTAGTTTCTACGATTATTGAACTTCTACATGGAGAAGAACATGTAATTTATACGAGAATAATCGAATGAGATTTGTTCTTCAAAATCTATTTTCAATTTTATCAACCTTTTATTGCATGTGATAAGATTGATTAATATCGTTGTTTTTCTTCTCTCATTTTCTTTAAAGTCCACATTTATGATTTAAAAAAAAATTAAAGAAGTGTTTTAATTTGATAAATATCAATCAAATCTCCTTAAAATGGACTTATTTCCGAAATAGGCATGAAGCCAATTGATGTAAAGGGCTAAAAATATTACTTCAAATTCCAAAACTTGCCAACGATAAGTGTTATATGGAATTGATACTAACCAAGAAAACAGCAATTCTCCGCTCTTTGTCAGAAATATCGCTCCTTGAATGTGGGGACTAAAGGACAAAATATAGAGAAACAAGAGTTATGCATTTGCTGAAAGTATACTTAAGATATATATATATATATATATATATATATATATGTATATCTTAAGTATATATATATATATATATATATATATATATATATATATATATATATATATATAATGAAAATTACAATTGAATTTACCAAAATGATCCAAGATGGTAAAATTAAAGTAAATTATAAATATTAAAGAATTAATATTTATAAAATTATCTCAGCCAGATATAAAAGCTCGATAATACCAAATAGGAAATAGAGCTTATAATATGAGCAAACAGTTAATGAAATATCTTTAAAAAAAAACACTTTGAAATGAGTTAAAAACATATTTAATCTGAAAAGGAAACACTAGATAAATGGATAGTCCTTAATCCGCGGATTAAGGACTATCCACTTATCTAGTGTTTCCTTTTCAGATTAAATATGTTTTTAACTCATTTCAAAGTGTTTTTTAACATATTTCATTAACTGTTTGCTCATATATATATATATATATATATATATATATATATATATATATATATATATATATATATACTAGCATGGGTGCGCGGCTTTGCCCGAGTGTTTGTATATGTATATTGAGCAAAAAAAAAAGTGGTAGTAGGAAGGCAGGCTCGAACCCATACCGCGAAAAAGGAAAAGAACGGGGGAAAAAAACCTGACGTATTTGCGGTTACGTCCAGCTGAAGTGACTTATGCTTAAATTAAAACTAGACAATCGAAAAGAGAGGATATGTTTCAAAAATATCGGCGAAAAAAGCGACCCCCTGTAGAAAAATGCCTAGTTGAAGATAAATATATTAATGTTTTTAGCCAATTTTTCGATATTTGTCGTCTGAAGAGTCGAGCTTCAAAACGGTTTTTATCTTAGTAAAATCTGTCGCCTCTGTCTAAAGTTTTAGGCAGACATGCAACATACACATATACATACATTTATATATTGGTAACTAAAAATTTTCGACTCAAACCGATAAAAAAGCTTGCCCTATCTCTAAATACCCTTTATGTAAAATTTCAAATGGTTAGACTAGAAATTTTCTGAGTAATTTGGTAGAGACTGCAGAGGTCAAAGTGTTTTTAACTTTGACCCCTATTATGACCCCTTAACATTTATTGCGTTGGGCTCAAATCAAGTTATTAAGTTAGGTCCATGTCCAAGGAACCTATATCTAAAATTTCAAGTGTTTAGACGCCAAATTGTCGGAGGAGTTTGGTAGAGTTCTCACAGGTCAAATCGTTGAACTTTGACCCCTTAACAGCCAAATTTCTGGCCGAAAACCGATCACATAGATTTTCCCAATGTACAATGGGAATTATCATCAGAAATTTGGCGACAAGAAATGGAAGACTCAGAAAAATAAATGAGAATAATTCAATGTAGATCAGTAGAAATATGCAAAGAAACCCTAAAATTTACACTGACCTTGAGGGTGCAAAATTTCACATGTTTAGCCCCAAAATTGGCTACATAGTTTGCTAGAGACCGCAAAGGTCATCTCTTTTGAACTTTGACTCCTTGCCAGCCAAATTTTCGGCCAAAAACGGATTAAAAAGCTTGCTCATATCTGAATACACTTTATGTAAAATTTCAAATGTTTAGACCAAAAATTGGCTTAGTAATTAGGTAAAGACCGCAGAGATAAAACTGTTTTAACTTTGACCCCAATTTTGAACCTTTAACATTTATTGTTTGGAGATCAAACCAAATTAAAAAGTTTGATCTATGTCCAAGTAACCTATATCTAAAATTTCAAGTGTTTAGACCCAAAATTAGTAGATGAGTTTGATAGAGTTTTCAAAGGTCAAATAATTGAACTTTGACCCTTTGACAGCCATATTTCTGGCCGCAAACCGATTAAAAAGATTTTCACAAATCTTAATATTCTTTATGTCAAATCTCGAGTCTGTAGACTGAAAATTGACAGAGTAGTTTGGTATAGAAATGTGCACATACAGATACACACAGAGACAATTTAACTTTTATATATATATATATATATAAATATATATATATATATATATATATAGAGAGAGAGAGAGAGAGAGAGAGAGGAGTGAGAGAGACAGACAGACAGACAGACACCAACACTGATTTAAAAACCGTAAATAGAAGTATTGACACTTTCAACATGTCTTTTAAAAAACTTATAAAAAACAGCAAAACTTAGACATTATACATTAAATACCACCCCCAATATTCCTTCATTATATGGCCTCTCCAAACCTCACAAACTGTATATCTCTCTGGCTTCGGTAGCGCATCACACAAAATTGCACGGGCCATATTCAACATGCTAACTCCACTAATGGGTACTATCAGCACCTTCCACATAAAGAACTCCGGAGATTTACTCAATAAGGTAAAAACCATTAATATACACAAAATGTACACACCTTTATAAAAATTATCATATCTATAACTGACATGACTTATTTTCAAATTCAATAACACTTTCTACAAGCAAAATTGCGGTCTCTCTGTGATTAACCCTTGTAGTGAATTACTATCCTGCCTTTTCTTAGAATGTTGTCCTCTTAAATTTATATTATCTCCAAGCGCAGAATATTCTAGATATATTGACGATATTTTAATCTTTCCTCCTGAAAACACGCACATAGATAAAAATAGATTTAAAACAAATTATACTCAGTCGAATCTTCCACATGAAACAAAATAATCACTCATTACCTTTTCTAAACATACTTATTATAAATAAAGTCAAATTTACATAAATAAACAGTATATGTATGTGTATGTAAATATTTAACAGGTAAACTCTTAAACTACTAGTTACATAACATTGGAATTAACAGGAAATAGTAATTATACATCAAGGATGGTTTATAACGAATAAAATCTTTGGATTGATAAATAACGCGCATAGACATAAATCGGAAAGTTGAAATGCGAAATATTCATTTTCACTGGCCGACATGTTTTTATTCTTTCTGCGCATGCTCATATAAAATGTGTTTGCTCAAGTATTTTAATATCTGTTATGGTTCTCGCAATGCTAACATTGGTAGAGAATGAGGCAGGAATTTTTTTTAACTTTTGCTATAATGTCTTTGTATTGATAAATACAAATATCTGTATGGTTTGAAATATATTTAAACATATTTAACGGCAAGAGGAATCGAAATATTTATTTACAGGCTAGAAAAAAATAAAACTTTTCTTTTTAATTTCTTATAGATTTTTTACTAAAAATAATTGTCAAAAAATATATATCACGATAAATATTTTTTGACAATTATTTTTTGCCGGAAATCCTTCACGGATGAAGAGAAAATTAAAAAAAAAATCATACATTTTTAAGGAAATCTTCCATGATAGTAATTCTAAGTATAGTTTTGATAGAACAGCTTTTGGGGCTAATGTCACGTTCCTGCGTCTCTTTACTTCTTTATTTTTTTTTTCAAGTAATACGTAAATATTTCTCGAGATTCTGAAATTGGAAATATTTATAGTCTAACTTTGATAATGTTATTTTTCTTAAAATTAAATTATTACTCCTGTTCCCTTTTGATAATTTTCTTTTCTCTAAATTTTCCTTTGCTTTAAATAACTTCTCTCTTTTTCTATAAATAATTTCTTCTTTTCTTTTTCTGTAAAGAAATAAGCCGAAGACATCCCTATATATGTTTTCTTTTTTATTCATTCATCGATTAGATGAACAAATATTAATCTCATGCTAAAGTTTTCGAATGCGTTGCTATGTTCTTTAGAAAGTTTTCCTTAGACATTTACTGAATTCAAATATTTTTAAGAAAATTATGATAACATAAAATAGAGATTTATTTTAATACAAAATAGAAATTTTCGTGATATAATAAAATAATTATTAAATTTGGAGAAAACAAATATTAAGTTCAATGACACTTTTTTAAATAATTAATCTGTCTGACTAAATATAATAAATTTTTTTTACATTAACTAAAAGTCACCATTCATATTCGAAATGTCGATCTTTAAAAGTTTTCGGGTATGCTAACAACAAATATCACAGTTAACTTTCGGGCTGATAAGTATTTTACCAGATACGAGAACATTTGTCATCCATTTTTTCACAACCGAGGAATTAGTAATGTTTTTCAAATAAACACCCCCAACCTCCCCATGTTAAGAAAAGCTTTCGGAACAAACACCCCCAATCTCCCCTCTGTTAAGAACAGTTTTCGGAATAAATATCCCATTTTTTCATTGGTGGGGGGGGGGTAAAATAATATTTGCTTTGTTGTCTACTTCAGTTACACGCACGTGCATTACTAACTACCCTGTTGTGAAAACAAAATGGCTGTCAGGGATTACATAAGTGTTTACGTTGGATATCATATCTTCTCCTATCTCATTATCAGCCCAAAATTAAACTGTGATATTCGTTGTCACAATACCCGAAAACCTACAAAACACACAGATATATGTTCATATTTAATATTATTTAATCATCCCCTCGCAAGTGTGTTTTTACGTTTGAGAAAATATATGCAAATTTAAAATGTGTTTTTACGGTAATCGGGACAAAATAACAACTTTATAGTTAAATATTAAGAGATTTATAAAGAATCAGAATCAGTAATTATAGCGGAATCGGGAATTTAGTATGGAAGCAGTAATTGTATCGAAATCGGAAAAAATATTGAAATCGTCCCATCACTAATATATATGCATACATTGATAATCGTGTATGCATATAAACATATATTTAAATGTGTATATGAATGCAACTACAAAACATATATCCATATATAAATACGTATATATACATATTTATAAATAAATACATATGCATGTATATATTTACGTATGCATATATGTAGACATATATATATATATATGTATATATATATATATATATATAGTATGTGTGCGTATATAAATAGCGATGTTATTTATGTGTGCATGCGTCTCTCTCTCTATCTATCTATCTATCTCTCACTCTCTCTCTCTCTCTATATATATATATGTGTGTGTGTGTGTGTGTGTGTGTGTGTGTGTGTGTGTGTGTGTGTGTGTGTGTGTGTGTGTGTGTGTGTGTTTTGTTTTGTTTTATTTTCTATGAAAAATACTCCAACATTAGGTATGTTCTCAGGTGTGCATGCTTCAGGTTATAGCGTGCGATTTGCAACAAGTCAAAGTGATAAGCAATTTCGATTGGGATCGATTCCGGAATATTTGCCGTTGATTAGAAATCAGACAACTCATTTTTAGTGAGTATGCCACGTATGTGTGTGTAAGAGTCTGTATTTCTCTGTATATGTATGTGTGTGCGCTCGCGCGTGTGTGTGTTTGTGTGTTAGTGTGTGTTTGTGTGTGTGTGTCTGTGTGCGTGTGTGTGTGTGTGCGTGTGTGTGTGTGAGCGAAATTAAATTATACAGATTAACATTTACAAACTTTGTTATTCAAACACCTCGAATATAAATGTTGGGGTTCTTTAAAGTTTAGTATAAATAATATCTCATTCAAACATAGTATACACGTGTCGTCTTAGTTTCTACATGTGTTGGCATGCCTTACTATTTTCCACTCTACTATCGACAATCGTTCACTTTCCGTGAGCTGCACTCCCAGTAGTGATTCGATAATGCTGTTTTTATTCGGTGATTTTTTTTTTATGAATGTACTTTTCTTTTCTTTTTTTTTTTTTTAACTCATCTTCACTCCAAACAAGGCATATTGACACTTGAACGTAAGGGCTACTAATTGGGAAAGATGAGATATTGTTTACGTTGCATTTGGAAATTTTTCATTTTAGTACAGTTAGGGAAGCAGGCAACAGGAACAGAATTCCAAAGTCTAGCTGTTCTAGGGAAGAAGCTATTTGACATTTAGGAACCTCAACGGTGAAGGGGTGTGATTTTGTTTCTAAGCTGGTTTGTCGGGGATATGTACGTCAAAGGGGCACAGCTGCAATGAGTTCATCAAAGCACATTTCATTAAAATATTTGTAAAACAGGCACAGGGATGCAACATTGTGGTGATGGGACAAGAGTTTGAGCCTAGTTGACAAAGTGGGACCTATTAGATTGCAGATCCTTTTCTGGACCCTATCCAAGAGAGAGAGATACTATTGGTAGATGCACTAACCAAGATGTGGCAACAATACTCCATACATGGGCGAATGGTGACCTTATAGGGGTACAGGATACTCTCAGGTGTGAGTAGTTGTCTAGCACGATAGAGGGAGCCCACCTTCCTTGCAGCAGTAATGTCCTCGGTGTATTTATTCCAGTTCATATTTCCTGTGAATGTTTAGCTAAGGGGGTTGAAGGAAGAATTCTCGGGTAGGGTGTTATTTGTCATGAATATCGGTGGTTGGAGATGTTTCTCGTAATTGTTAAAAGAGAGCATCTTAGTCTTACTAGCATTAAATGTTACCATTTATTCACGTTCCCCATTCAATTACGGTCTGAAGGTCATCTTCTCATGATTCAGCACTTGTCTTGGATTTCTGTACATCCGGTCTTCCCTTATGCATGTTATAGAGCGTTGTATTATCAGGAAATATACCCATCTCGAACTCAATATTATCGAGGAGATCATTGATGAATATCAGGAATAATAGTGGTCCAAGGATCCATTAATGTTATGCTGCGTGGATGAACGTCCATCGATGACAACCTGGATGGTCCTATTATCTAAGAAGGATCTAATTATATTTAGTATTCGTCCAGTTATACCATAATATTTCATTTTCATTGAGCCCTTCATGCCAGACTTTGTCAAAAGCCTTGGATATATCGAGGGTTACAGCCCTGGATTCACCCGCCTTATCTAGTGCATAGTATATGCGTTCAAAGATAACTGTTAAAATATTTGCAGTAGAACGACATTTCCTAAATCCCTACTGTTTGTCAGAACGAAGATTAGCTTTTGCAAGGTGATGAACTTGTGTTTGATTGATTAGCGTTTCAAAGATTTTAACGAAGAGGGGGGAGACTTATATGGCGATAATTATGAGGGGCGGTCCTTTCGCCAAAATTCTTGTACACTGGTACTACGGATACCATCTTCCAGCTATTAGGGAAGCATCATTTAGCCAGGCATTTGTTGTAGATTATGGAAAGTACGGAGACTAATTAATTATCCCTTCGAGTGGTCTAAGTTTTTTAAACGCATTGCGGACATATGAAGGGGTGATTTTCAAATCATCAATTGTGACTTCCGTCCGCATAGGGAAATTTGAGAGGAAGTTGTTTGTTGGCTTTAGGGTGGAGCTGGAGGTGAATCGCCAAGCAAGCAGTTCCTCCTTTTCCGTTGCAGTGCAAGCAACTTTCTGGTTGTTGGATAGTGGAGGAATTGCTGATTGTCCTTCATTCACTAAATTTTCCAGAAATCGTGAGTTCCTATCTTCTGCGATTCTATACGTCCCCTCGGTATTTCAGCGTGTCTTCTTTTTTTATTAAATTTTCACCCCAAACAAGGAACCTTGCCACTGTGGTGTAGGGGGCTACTATCAGGGGCAGCAACTACTGGGATACTATGTTGGGATTTGGGCAGCAAGATTTTGGTTCACGTTACACTTGAACTTCTGCATGTCAGTACAGTTGGGGAAACAGAGACCTGGAATGGAATTCCAGAGTCTAGCAGTCCTGTGAAAGAAACTACTGGAGTAGAAAGATCTTTTACATCTAGGGATCGCTACTGTGTGGTGGTGGGATTTAGCTGCCTGTCGGGTTTGTTGAGGGTGTCTACGTCGTGGGGGCACAAGTGTCTGCAATTCGTCAAATCATTCACCATTAAAATACTTGTAGAACAGGCAGAGGGACGCAACGTTTCGTCGATGGGACAGAGGCTGAAGCTTAGATGCCAGTTCAAGGCCTACAATTTTTTGTTCATTGCAAGTGTTTTTGTTTCTATTACAACTAAAGACATTACTATTTTTTTTTTTTTTTTTTTTTTGTTGTTGTTGTTGTTATATTGATCACTTTTTTATGAATTTTGTTATTATTTTCTTTTATATGCTTTCATTTCATATTTTATTATGTACTTTAATTATCATATCTAAGTTTTCGCAACAATAATAGGACCGTTTTAGGTTGCGTTTATTAGAGATTTTTTGTAAGGGGTTTGTAACGAGAATGTGTTTTTCTATAAGATTAAAGAATTTTTTGTGAGTTGGGTTTTTACCATTTGATTATGTGGCGGCGTACACCAAATTATATTTCTTTTTCTTATATTCTTAATCTTATCAAGACTATTGGGGTTGTGTTTTTTGTTTTTTGTTGTGTTTTTTGGTTTGTTTGTTTTTTGTTTTTTTTTGTTTTTGTTTGTTTATTTTTTGTTTGTTTGTTTGTTTGTTTTTGTTTGTTTTTTGTTTGCTTTTTGTTTGTTTGTTTTTTGTTTGCTTTTTGTTTTTTTGTTTTTTGTTGGTGTTGTTTTTTGGTTGGTTGGTTGGTTGGTTGGTTGGTTGGTTGGTTGGTTGGTTGGTTGGTTGGTTGGTTGGTTTCGATATTGTGGTATTCACTAGTTCCTAGAGCTGTGTTGTAGATGTTGCTTAATTTCTTGAAAACATTTTCATCGTTAAACTTTTACTAATTCTACTCTCGATAGAGTTGGGAATCTATTTTATAATAACGTATGTGAAATAATCGTTTACCATTAATAAGAAAAAAACATCTGAAATCTGAATTTTAATATCTTCCCTAGGACGGGTAATCTGATACTTTACTGCATGAATAAAAACAAAAAAAGGGAACATGTATCATAAATATAAATGAATCATACGGAAGTCTAAGAAAGAATTTGATTCGACAAGATGAGACTGCTGCACACCAAGTTTTACGTCAGTCTAAACGCCGCCAATGTTGTTAAGGAATGCGTGGGAATCTCGTTTCAACGTTTCAGCGAGATTGAAAATAATTAATCATATGTAACAATGGGGCGTTTGGTATTGCCGTTTGTCGATCCGGAAAACGGCGTAAAAAATAACGGTTGTTCATGCACACACACACCATATATATATATATATATATATATATATATATATATATATATATATATGATGGACTCTCCCGTCGATTTCGACGTATGAGGTTCGGACAACCCATATTTCTAAAACTCATTTATGCTTTTGCCTCTGATGACTTTTTAGTCCAGCAAGGGACTTGCAGAGGGTTATGATGATTAATCGGAATCGGGAATCGGTAAAATTGGAACATTTGGAGGTATCGGAATCGGAAATATATATATGTGTGTGTGGGGGGTGTACATTTCCCTACGCAATAACTCTTAATTTTTAGTCTACAGACTCGAAATTTGATATCCATCGTACTGAGATTTGGGATAATCTTTGTGATCGGTTTTCGGGCAGAAATTTTTCGATTAAGGGGTAATGGTTCAACGATTTGACGTTTGAGAACTCTGCCAAACTCCTCCGACAATTTTGGGTCTAAACACTTGAAATTTTCGATATAGATTCATTGGACATGTATCTAACTTAATAACTTAATTTGAGCTCAAAACAATAAATGTTAAGGGGTCATAATAGGGGGTCAAAGTTTTTAAAAATTGACCACTTTTTTTTCTTTGCTGAACATACATCTCCAAATACCCGGGCAACGCCGGGCACACATGCTAGTATATCTATAAAAGTAAATGTGTCTGTCTGTCTGTCTGTCTGTCTGTGTATATTTCCCTTCACAATAACTCTGTTAATTTTCAGTCAACAGACTCGAAATTTGATATACTGGGTACTGAGATTTGGGATAATCTTTGTGATCGGTTTACGGCCAGAAATTTTGCTGTTAAGGGGTCAAAGTTCAACGATTTGACCTCTGAGAATTCTACCAAACTCTTCCGACAATTTGGTGTCTAAACACTTGAAATTTTAGATATAGGTTCCTTAAACATGGATCTAACTTAATAACTTGATTTGAGCCCAAAACAATAAATTTAAAGGGTCATAATAGGTGTCAAAGTTTTAAAAAATTGACCGTTTTTGGGTTTTTTTATTTTTTTGCTCAGCATACACCTCCAAACACCCGGGCAACGCCGGGCACCCATGCTAGTATATATATATATATATATATATATATATATATATATATATATATATATATATATATAGAGAGAGAGAGAGAGAGAGAGAGAGAGAGAGAGAGAGGGGGGGGATTGATATGTAGTTTGCTTGAAGCATTGTGTGGGATAGGTATGTAGTAGAGATTTAGAAGGCTGTTACAATGCGAGGAATGAAATATAGTCGTTTGATAAAGTTTATTTGGCATCCAGTCCTAGCACGGTTTCCGGAGATCTGAAACAGTTTTTTGCTTGTTGCAAACTATGTCTTGAAACAGTTTTTTGCAAACTCTGTCTGGCTCAGACTAAGGGATAGGATTGATATGTAGTTTGCTTGAAGCATTGTGTGGGATATGTATTAATCCTATCCCTTAGTCGGAGCCAGACAGAGTTTGCAAAAAACTGTTTCCAGACAGACTTTGCAACAAGCAAAAAACTGTTTCAGATCTCTGAAAAACGTGCAAGGACCGGATACCAAATAAACTTTATCAAACGACTATACTTCATTCCTCGCATTGTGATAGCCTTCTAAATCTCTACTACATACCTATCCCACACAATGCTTCAAGCAAACTATATATCAATATATATATATATATATATATATATATATATATATATATATATATATATATAATGTAAATTTTATTCTTTGATGATTTGTTTGGTTTATGCCATCCAATGAAACACGTGTAAGACGCAGTAATTTAACAATATGAATTTGAATTGAGGATTTTAGAATGTTTAATAAAGTTTCTATATGTGTATGTGTGCATGTATGTGTTTGTGAGAAGTTTGATACACGTAGATATCAATAGATAGATTCATTTATATGCAATGTAAACTCAAATAATCATATTTGTGTGGGATGTGTTTCTTTCCACAAAATACATTATTTTTCCCGCATTTTTCTTTCTTTTGTGTGTAATATAGACTTGTTCCCTCTGGATTTGATTTGGTTTATATCCCAATTGGTCCTAATCTAATGACCCATGCGATTGAAAGCTTGACATGTTGCTGTTAATATTTAAATCACACACACACATGCACAATATATGTGTGTGTGTGTGTGTGTGTGTGTGTGTGTGTGTGTGTGTGTGTGTGTGTGTGCGTGTGTGTGTACCAGCAGATATAACATGGGACATATATATATATATATATATACTAGCAGATATTGTAGTACTTACCAACAAAACAAACGCCCACGTGTTTGTGCCTTGTGTAGGCATGCGCGACAACAAAACTTGGGTTTTTATAAGCGGAAGTCTCGAGGTTGTCAGGAATCTCCGGGCGCATGCGCAAGAGGAGGGATTGAGAGAGTGGTATAAAAGGCAGGTCGAGTGAGAAGGTTGTTGTTGTTGTCATTGGACGTTACAGTGACGCGTACGTTAGCAGTTGATTAAGAAGTTGTTTTTTTTGTGTCAAGTCGCGCACCACGGTGAAGGTGAAGGTCATATAAGTCGTGCACCTCGGTGAAGGTGAAGGTCATAAGCTATTTCGGCTATTTCGTTTTGTCTCTTTTCCTGGACAACTATGGCTGGGGCAAAGTTTGATTTAAAACTGATACCCGAATTCGACTAATCTACTTCTGTTGTCGACTGGGTCGAAAGGGTTGAGCTGACCTGCAACCTCTGTGAAGTAAAGGGGATGCATAACGTGATTCCTCTGAGATTGGCTGGAGGCGCCCTGAGTGTGTATCAGCAACTTAGTGCCGTGGAGAAGTCTGATGTTACTTCTATAAAAAATGCTTTATACAAGGCATTTGCCATGGATCCCTGCACGGCCTACGAAACATTTGCCTCTAGGAAGCTCATGCCAGGAGAAACCGTGGACGTCTTCTTCGCGGAGCTGAAGAAACGTGCAGTTCTATTTGGCAATGGAGTGTCAGAGCAGACACTGGCGTATTCGCTTGTGGTCGGCCTTCCCACCCATGTTGAGGGCTTCCACCAGCGTATCTGTAACGCCCATGGAACATTTGTTGGAACGCGCTCGGGCCATTATCAGAGATGAGGAGGACCTGAGGGAACCGGTTGTAATGATGGCGCAGGCAGCCAAGACTAATGCTGAAAAGAGTCCCAGTTTGAAACCCACGACCAATGGGAGATGTTTCTGCTGCGGCCAGCGAGGCCATTTCGCAATAAGTTGTACTAACAAGGGGCGGGGGCGGGGGCGCCCGCGCTGTTTCCAATGTGGTAGTTATGGACATTTATCCCAAAATTGTGCGGGAAATGCATCAGGGGGCAGGACGTCAGCGCCGCCCTGTTCCCCGGACAAGATGTAATTGAGGCGCAACCGACAATAAATGTTTACGTGGGCCAAGTGCCTTGTTCAGCTCTTCTCAACTTCGGGTGCTCACACACCATCATGAGCGCCAAGTTGTGTCGAAACTGGACAAAGCAGAGCATCAATGTAACCACAATAGGTGGCAATACGCAAGCTTGCTGTGGAGCCGAAACTGTCAAAGTTCACACAGACTCTGGTGTGGCCGCAGACATTAATGTGTTGATGATGCGAGGGGATTTGCTGGGATTCGATGTACTGTTGGGATATGATGCTATTAAGGCACTGGGGAGAGTTGTTATCGGAAGAGATGGGACTGTGCGGGTTTGGGAAACCCCAGTGTGTGCTGCAGTTCACATTGATCGGCCTGATTTTAAGGTGGACTACGACCATCACCAAAAAGCATGGACTGCATCGTGGAGGTGGACAGAAGGAAGGGCGCCAACCGAACTCAAGAATAGCATTGCAGAGTACTCGATACCCGACAAGGCCCGTAATGAATACGAGAAGGAGCTTGAGGCATGGATCCAGGATGGATGGCTGATCCCCTACCCCAACAAGCTGGGGCCACCCAAGTGTCTGATTTCCTTAATGGCGGTAGTCCAGCATAACAAATCAAAAGTTCGTCCGGTGCTGGACTATCGTGAACTCAATAGATACATTGAGACATACACTGCCGATGCTGACGTGTGCGCTAGCAAGCTGAGAGAATGGCGCCAGAAGGGCTCCAATGTGTCTATAGTAGACTTGCGGAAGGCTTATTTGCAGGTGCGAGTGGATGAGACATTGTGGCAGTTCCAGACAGTGTGGTTCCGGGGTCAGAGATACTGCCTTACTCGACTTGGCTTTGGGCTGAATGTGGCACCGCAAATCATGAAGACCATTGTAAATGCAGTGTTGTCCCAGGAAAAGACCACTGAGGACGCAACATCGGCCTATATTGACGATGTGTACGTCAATGAAGATATACAATCTGCGTCGCACGTCAGAGAAAAGTTAGCTCAATTCCGGTTGGAGTGCAAGGATCCCGAACGTCTGAGGGATGGAGCGCGGGTATTAGGATTGGACGTCTGCGGGAAAGACGGTACCTTACGATGGAGACGTGGCAGTGAGATTCCAAACATCCCTGATGTTATTACGCGGCGGACTATTTTTTTCCTTGTGTGGGAAACTTATTGGTCACTTACCAGCGTGTGGCTGGCTCCGAGCAGCTGTGGGCGTCATCAAACGCAGGGCAAGTTTAGTAACTACAGGTTGGGATAATGTATCTGATGATGCTCTTCTAACTCTGATGACGACGGAACCCCTAGAGAGAGTTGACAAGGAGGACCCTGCCCGTGGAGAATGGTATGTCGATGGGGACACTGTGAATGTGTGGGGTGACGCTAGTTCTTTGGCATGGGGAGTGTTATTGGAGCAACGTGGAAACGTAATTAAAGACGCGTGCTGGCTGCGACCCGTGAATGATGCTCAACACATCAACCTGGCGGAACTGGATGCTGTTGTAAAGGGTTTAAATCTGGCACTGAAATGGCAGTCAAAGAAGTTGCACTTATACACGGATTCTCTCTGCGTCTACCACTGGGTGTCCGACACTAAACACAGGATATATATATAAGAGCAAATAGTTAATAAAACATGTTAAAATAATAATAATAATAATAATAATAATAATAATAATAATAATAATAATAATTATATATATATATAAACATTTTGAATAAATACATTATTTCTGTGATTCAAACAGTTTATTTTTCAAGCTTTAAATATATATATATATATATATATATATATATATATATATATATAATTTAAATATTTAAAATTTAAAAATAATATATATACCGCTCCCCATGTGGAGGTACCAAATTGGTTAAAGAGAAAGTCATTCCCAACTCGCATTTAGGTATAAACGCACTTTAGTAAATAATTGAATTCATTCAAAACATATCGCTAAAACCAAAAAACAAACAACATCTAAGTAAATCTCGATATATCCAGACAGTTAGCGAGATGGATCATAGGTCAGGGGGTTTAGGCTCATTACCGTGGGGTCCCGATTTCGTATATCGCTATATTCAGCCACTCTGATGAGTCGTAGACGATGAAACACGTGTCAGTGGATAATAACATTTTAAAAATAATATAGATATATATAGATATAAAAATTATATATATATATATATATATATATATATATATATATATATTTAAAAGAGTGTAGCCATCAACAATTGTGGGGTTTTTAGCCTTTTTATTTTAAAATATTTTTATAACGCGTTTCAAGCTTTGGTTCGGTTTCCTCAGATATTTTCGTGAAAAGGTTTGTTTTTTAAATGTGAGTTTGAAATGTTATTTTTACATCTGCTGATACTAAATGTGTGTGATATGTTAGTGGGTGGATGTGTGTGAGTGTGTAAGTGGGTATGTATATATGTATGCTCCTACATATATATCTGTGTATGTGCGTATGTGTATGTGTATATGCCTGCGTGCGTATGCGTGTGCATGTGTATATGTACATGTATGTATATGTATATGTGTGTGCTTGTGTGTGAATGTGTGCTATACATGGGGAAAGAAAGTCAGAAAAAAACATAAAAACCTTCACCAAATGGATCAAAAGCCCCCTCTTTGAAATTAACTCTGACCGGACACTACCAACACTTACTGTTGGAGACAGAATGTCTGAGACAACATCACTCTGAAAAACACATTTCGTATCAGCAGATGTAAAAATAACATATCAAACTCCCATTTAAAAAAAAAACCTTTTCACGAAAATATCTGAAGAAAGCTAACCAAAGCTTGAAACGCGTTATAAAAATATTTTAAAATAAAAATATGATAAAAGGCTAAAAAAAACTCACAATTGTTGATGGCTACACTCTTTTAAGTATACATTTTTTTCTCTCGTTGGAATTACACAACCATCACTTTAAATATATATATATATATATATATATATATATATATATATATATATATATATATATATGTATGTATATATATATATATATATATATATATATATATATATATATATATATATATATATATATATATATATATTGTAATTGTCTGTATTTTTGAGATGAGGTGTTTTAATTGATTGAGATTGTCGAACTGACTTTCTAATCTTGGTTGTTATCGTCACAACGTTTCGCTCGTTTTGCCCTCTGGCTTTCATCAGGTGTTCGAGACTCCTAACAAACGGTTCCCCAGTTCGGCTGATCAAGGCCGGAGGGCAAAACGGCCGAAACGTTGTGACGATAACAACCAAAATGAGGTGAGGAAGTTAGTCCGACAATCTCAATCAATCAATCAATCAATCAATCAATCAATATATATATATATATATATATATATATATATATATATATATATATATATATATATACTGCGTGTCAAATTATTAACGAGATCACATTTTTTTTACCAGTTTCAGAAACTTCTTGATGGTTTAGTATCAAAAGCTTCGGAAAAGTTGGCAATGCCGAGCTGCGCGTACTGTGACATTTTCGTACTGTTCCGTGCAATGTAAACAACTTGCCATCAAAATTGCTGAATTCACGGTGTTTGAGGTGTTTCAAATTATTAACAAGACAGTTTGTTTCGTCAATAAAATGGGTCCTAAAGGTGGTTTAAGTAGTTCTGAAAAGAGTATTATTACACAACATCTAACAAAAAGTAAATCTACCCTCGAAATATCGAAAATGATGGGAAGGTACCATCAAACTGTGAAGAACTTTGTCAGGACCCTACAAATATACGTAAGAGAGCTGATAAAGATAAATCTAGAGTTGTTTCACGCCGTTATCTACTCTAAATTAAACGTGAAGTTGTTAAGAACCCTGGGCAGACAAGTCGAGAAGTCTTCTACCAACCCGGATTGAAGAATGTCTCAAAAAGTACTCGATGTCGCCTTCTGAAAGAAGTGGCAAAGTCTGTTAAGCCTATGACAAAGCCTCTATTAAAGCAACATCACATACAAAACCGATTGAAATGGCAGAGGACAACATGTAAACAGAGTTTTCCAAATTTTGTTCACAGATGAAGTGCGTGTCACTCTTGATTGCCCAGATGGCTGGAGCAAGGGATGAGTCCTAGGTGGACGACATCGTCATCAGCGTTTAAGGCGCCAACAAGGTGGTAGTGGGGTAATGATTTTGGTTGGGATTATCGGAAGTACTTTAGTTGGCCCATGGAGAGTCCCAGAAGGCGTAAAAATTACGTCAAATGCTTACATAGCTTTTCTAAATGAGCACTTTGAACCATGGCTGAAGAAGCAAAGGTTGATGTTCAGAAGAAGCATTATTTTTATGCAGAATAATTATGTCAACGTAGAAATTGCTATGTAGTTACTGTGTTCTAAGCATTTTCCCTAGTTCATTTAATGTTTAAAAATTATTTCAATAAACAAGTTATGGGTGTTTTTTTCTCAACCTCGTTAATAACTTGACACACTGAAATCAACAGATATTCCTATCTTCTGCCATGGTTTCGCTAATACTGCTTTAAATACTTTTATTTTTTTGACTGGAGTAACTGAATAGTATTGTAAGCACTTTCTCAAAGTTTCATTGATTTTTATTTACTCGTTTCTTAAATATTTAAAAAAATGTACACTCGTTAATAATTTGATACGCAGTATATATATATATATATATATATATATATATATATATATATATATATATATATATATATATATATATACGAATTTCTATCCTTCTCTCACTGCCCCCCTTCTCCCCGACTTGAACACAACAGAGGTGACGGATTTTCACGAGATTGGTATCGTTTTGAAGATTGGCCCTTCGGGCGACAAATATCGAAAAATTGGCTAAAAACATTAATTCCTTCAGTCTCAACTGGGTACTTTTATACAGGGAGAGTTTTTTTTTCGCCGATTTTTCGAAAGTCATCCCTTCTAGCCTTAATTTAAACCTACGTCACTTCCGGTTTGACGATGGGTGCAACAGCAAACATGTCAGTTTTTTCCCCCATTCTTTGCCTACTTCGCGGTACGGGTTCGAGCCTGCCTGCCTAGTACCACTTTTTTTTTTTTGCTTTACACACATGTAAACTACCGGACAACACCGGGCACCCAGGCTAGTCATCATATAAATCAAAAGATTCTGTTGTTGGTATTGGTTTCCCCGATATTTCTCTAAGCAGAATTCTTTCTAGAAAAACATCGAGTATTTAGGAGAAGGCCAACGAGAAGGTTGGCAATATCCTAAGTGAAAGTATTTTTTTATCGAACGAACTGGATTAGAACTTGCAACACGCAGGTCGTTAGTCGGTGTCGTTAACCACTTGACCACCGTCGCCTCCCTCAAAAGGAGATGATGGGAGATGACAAACACTATAAACTATCAGAATGAACTTCATCTAATGGGAAGCTGTTATTTAACTAAAATAAAGAATGGAAAAAGATATATAGTTGATTTTTCAATTCCAATTGTTTATGGAAATCGCTCCAGACAGGGCATGAAGCCACTTGATGTATGGAGCTAAAAAAATATTACTTCAAGGTCAAAAACTTGCCAACGGTAAGTGTTAGATGGAATAGATTCTGACCGAGAAAACAGAAATTCTTCCTTCTTTGTCAGAAACATTAACTGCTGGAATGCAAGGACTAAAGGATAACAATAAGGGTAGCGAGAGTTACGCGCCTGCCGAAAGTAAACCAAGACCCATTGTCGAACTACGATACAACAGCGAATAAAGAATGCGAACGTTTTAAACTTACGCGAAATATGTTCGTCTCAGATTTGTACAATATTTAGAGAACTGAAAATGTTTATTCTGATGAATGTTAACAAAAATGTGAGATTTTAACAACTGCTGAAGGGGATAGTTCACACTGTTATGTAGCGGTGTGTGTGTGGGGGGGTTCTGGATGGGTGTGTGTGTGTGTGTGTGTGTGTGTGTGTGTGTGTGTGTGTGTGTGTGTGTGTGTGTGTGTGTGTGTGTGTGCGCGTGTGTGTGCGCGCGCGCGTGCGTGTATGTGTGTGTGTGTGTGCGTGTGCGTGTGCGTGTGTATGTGTGTGTGTGCGTGTGTGTGTGTGCGCGTGTGTGTGTGTGTGTGTGTGTGTGTGTGTGTGTGTGTGTGTGTGTGTGTGTGTGTGTGTGTGTGTGTGTGTGTGTATATTCTGTGTGTATATAATGGGTCGACCAAATCATACAAATGTTACGTTGTCGGTAGCAAGCCAAATCTTATAGACGTATAACTTGTGTTGTGATGCGGACACGAAACGATGACGCGAACGTATTGACAATATGTTTACAGAGGGGGGGGGGGACAATTATTTGTACAAACGAATGCTTGTACATCACGACGAAAGGGAGACGAGTTCTTTGATGAATGACGAAATAAGTGTATAGCATAGCAATCTATATAATAGACCGTCTTTACATTTTAAGATGTCGAATGATCATGGTCTTTTCAACAATTGTAAAACAGTTCATTTTAAACGACAAATAAACGCATACCTGGTTGTTTAAAGACGACATGACACAATAGTTATATATATATATATATATATATATATATATATATATATATATATATATATATATATATATATATATATATATATATATAACAACATTTTACAGAAGAGATGTTGCGAGTTTCTCTGGTTTATCGTTATTTTCATGGAAAGTACTCGACTGAGCTTCAATCTATGGTCCTCCCTTCGCCAAACTTTCACAAGAAACACACGTCTAGCTGAAAACACTATCAATAATTTCCCTCCACTCTTTATCTGTGCCTAAACCTAAACATAGATTCCATGAACAAAGCTTCTTTTTTAGAACTGCACGCCTGTGGAATTGTCTTCCGTTTTCCTGCTTTCCAGCTGACTACAATATGGTTGTCTTCAAGTTCAACGTAAACAATTTCTTGATGAGCCGTTCCACTTAAGTTAACAAATTTACCGAATTTCCATTACTAGCGATTACTATATTGTCCAATTGACTACTGCACACGCTTAATCCTTATTCTCGAGTGGTCTATGGCCTTGATAAGTTGTTATGCCTATGTAAAAACAAATAAATAAATAAAACGTTCTGTTCACGTTTTGAAATACGCCGTTTCCTAGCGTCATAAAAAAGACTAACTCTTCTCCCGACTTCTATCTATCTGACGTCTCTTCAACTCACCTGTTTCAACTAACTTGCCTATGTATATTAAAACTAATCCTTTGTGCTTACATCATTCAACTACACAGAAACCTAACAGGTGACTTATCAATCACGTTTTCCCTGGCCAAATTTCTTTCCATTTGTTTATTGTTCCTAAGATCTCAACTACATTCCAAAGCTTATAAATGTTATTTGTCCTTGTAACACAATCTAATTTTCATACAATGATCATAATAATGTTTTTTCATAATTATAACTTCTTTAAATAAACATCAAACTTTTAATAATAATAGTCAATCTACAATCCCCCTCCCGCCCGGCGTTATCCAAAATGCTAATATATAACAGTACTCATTCGAAATAAAGTGGAGTATAATTCCTTTAAAGTTGAATTCGTGTTATGGATGCAGTCAAATGTATTTTTATAAAAAAATTATCAATTTGAAAAAAGTGTCATCACTCTCACATTATAGACAAGAACATAAAAAAAAATCCGAATTTTTTTTTAAATGCGGTTAACACTTCTAAAGCAGTACACGCATAATTACAAAGTGCCTTCAATAAGTTTCCTGACTTTTATTCGTATGGACAACAGCAGATGTGTTAACGGTTATATCTCATAGGATTAGTGAATCTCTCGACAAAGGCTTCCTTTCTATGGCAATTGCTCTTGACATATCAAAGGCCTTCGATAAGGTATGACATAAAGGCCTACTTCACAAGATTTCCAGCTACGGTATAACTGGAAATGTTTTCTTAATTATTAAATCATTTCTCTCTGATAGACTCATAAGAGTAATGGTTGATGGGCAGAAATCAGAGTCCTCAGGGGTCCATCCTGGGCCCAATTCTCTTCCTGATCTACATCAATGATCTCCCAAAACACATACTTAAATGACACTCTGATTCTCTCTCCTCTGATCTTGAGCGCGTGGTACAGTGGGGGAAGAGGTGGCTGGTTACTTTTAATGCATTTAAAACCAAGCTCCTATCTTTACATCATCAACGCTCTGATCCCCATCTGGTATCAATTAAAATGGATGGCTCTCGTCTTGGAGAGGCTTCATGTTTTGACAAGCTTCTATCTATATAAAAGCCAAATACGTCCAAGGATGGAGTACTGCTGCCACATCTGGGCAGGAGCTGCTAAAAACAGCCTATGCTGCCTTGACAGAGTACAAAATAGACTTCTTGGCTTGGTGGGGGGATGCCATTTTCTCTTCCCTGCAGCCTCTCTCCCACAGGAGAGACGTTGCGAGCCTGTCTTTGTTTTATCGTTATTTCTCTGGCAAGTGCTCGTCTGAGCTCCAATCTCTTCCCCCTCGGCAATCTTTCACGATAAACACCCGTCTAGCTGAAACCACTGTCATTAATTTTCCCCACTCTTTATCTGTGCCTAAATAAAAACGTAGATTCCATGAGCAAAGCTTCTTTCTTAGAAGTGCACGCCTGTGGAACTCTCTTCCGTTTGTCTGTTTCCCACCTGACTACAATTTGGATATCTTCAAGTCCAACATAAACAAATTCCTGATGAATTGCCCCCTTAAGTAAGACACTTTATAAAAAATCCAATACTAATGATTACTACGATACTATCCCATTGATTACTGTACACGCAATAGCCCTTATCCCCGAGTGGCTTCCGGGCCTTGATAAGTGGTGTCCTCCATGTAAAAGAAAACACGAGACTCTAGTTCCCTTCGAAGTAATCTCCTTCGGCTGCAATGCACTTGTTGTACTTTTCCAACAACTTCTGGAAGGCCCTATGGAAGTCCTCTTTTGTGGGAGTGTCAATGATCCTCGTCACAACCACTTTCATCTCAATTGTCTCATAACGACAGCCTCTAAGGATTTATTTGAGCTTAGGGAATAACCAAAAGTCACAGGGAGTAAGGGTGTTGGTGCCCATCTTGGTCAAATAATCTGTGACACGGATGGAGTTGTGGACTCGTGCATTCGCACAAATCTCCCGCATCTTCAGTTCCTCAGGATTGAATTTGAGACGTAAAACGAGAACTTTAGTTGAACTCTAATTAGACCCAATATAAAGTAATGACTTAAAAAATTTTTTTTAATGACTTGAAACCAAAACGTTTAGATTACAATTTACTTTTTCTTTTGACCGTAATGCCTGAGTTATGAAGACATGTTTGCTGCAAGGCTAAAAATTAAAACATGAACCAATAGCTGTTATGTTACGCATGCATATTTGTAATAGCGTCATTCGTCTTTCACCTGACAAATTTCATTTTTTTTTTTTTTTCACACTTTCGTACCGATTTCGCCCGGCTAAAACCCAAATATAAAGTTTCGCATGGGTTTGAATACCCTTTATATGAAGTTTTATGTTTATAGACCAAAAACTGACAGAGGAGTTTGGTAGGCAAATTTTTGAAACAAATATATATATTTGTTTAAAAAAATAATTGCCTACCATATTTGCCTATATATATATATATATATATATATATATATATATATATATATATATATATATATATATATATATAAAGAAGTTTGTGTATACTATAACCTTATTACGCAATTATTACGCAAGTATAAATCATATAGAATATCTGCATGAATATAATTACACGTAATCTATAATATAAATCTCACCTAACTGGTTAAATGTATGTATGTATGTATGTATGTATGTAAGTTTGCCTAACACTTTTGACAGAGGCGACGGATTTTCACAAAATCAGTATCATTTTGAAGCTCGACTCGACAAATATTGAAAATTTGGCTAAAAACATTAATTCCTTCAACCTTAACTGGGCACTTTTCTACAGGGAGGGGTCGCTTTTTTCGCCGATATGTTCGAAATGTAACCCCTCTTTCCGTTTGAATAGCCTTAATTTAAACATTTGTCACTTCCGTTTTATCGATGGATGCAACAGCTTAGAAGTTACGCGTTTGGGGGGGTCACGTTGTTTTCCTTCTTCGCGGTATGGGTTCGAGCCTGCTTGCCTACTAACTTTTTTTTTTTTTTTTTGCTCAACACACACCTCCAAACACCTGGGCAAAGCCAGGCACCCAGGCTAGTCTATAATATAAACCTAACCTGTCTGTTTAAATGCATGTATGTATGTATGTATGTATATATGTATGTCTCAAAAAACTTCCGACATAGATGACAAATCCTGACAATATCAGTATCATTTTGAAGATCG
This sequence comes from Euprymna scolopes, assembly GCF_053919585.1. Lineage (NCBI taxonomy): Eukaryota > Metazoa > Mollusca > Cephalopoda > Sepiida > Sepiolidae > Euprymna > Euprymna scolopes. The sequence continues at coordinate 1,746,617 of NC_136494.1, read as the reverse complement.
GCGTCTCTGACGACAAATATCGAAAAATTGGCCAAAAACATTAATTCCTTCACTCTAAACTCGGCTGTTTTGTACAAGGAGGATTCGATTTTTTTCACCGACATTTTAGCAAGTCATCGTCACCGTTAGATTAACTTCGGTTAATTTCTACGCGTTCGACTTCCTGTCGCGTCATGGAGACATCGACTAAGACGTCAGATTTTCTTTCATTTTCTTTTCCGCCTTCTCGTCACGGGTTCGAGCCTACCTGCCTGCTACCACATTTTAACACCTCTCTTCACCCTGGCTGCCAACTGTTGTTTTGATTCCCTCTCCATCCTACAATCATTTTTAAACCCTTCTCTTCACATTCACGAGTTCGAGCCTGCCTGCCTACTACCACTTCTTCTTTTTTTTTTTTTTTTTTTTTGCTCAATACACACCTCCAAACACACGGGCAACGCCGGTCACCCAGGCTAGTAGTAAACTAAAGATGAAAATCCCTGCTGAACGTTTTAGTTTCGATTCTCGTTGGTGGCGCACGAGTAATTTTCTTTTTCTTTCTTTTTTTTTTAACTTTTTAAATCATTACTTTATATTGGATCCAATATAATATAATAAATACGAAATTTGCATTAATCAAAATATCATTTTAAGCGTATTTTACAACTAGGCAACACCAAACGGCCTACTAGTATATATATATATATATATATATATATATATATATATATATATATATATATATATATATATATATATATATATATATAACTTGAATTATTTGATGATATTGGCGGAAAATATTTATCCCGTCTATTGAAACAACTTGTAATGAATTAAGTTAATACTCTCGAAGTTGAAATAATAAAACACTCACACACATTACACACACACACATATATATATGTACTGCTTACACACGCCGCACACACACACACGCACACACACACACACACACACACACACACATATATATGTATATATATATATATATATATATATATATATATATATATATATATATATATATATAATGGTCACCGCTTTTGATTTTCAGCGTCTCTCTATTGTTCTACTTTATCAAACTCCAATGTAGCGAAACTGACAGCCGCTATAGATTTTGAATGGCATTTCGCTTCTTAAGGCACGACAATAATATCTGGCGAGGTGAAGGTTGAGGTATAAAAGCCCGCGACCCACCGCATCCCCAACCATTATACCGTTTATCAGATCAGTGACTAAAAGTGATTCGTCCATTTATTAAACCCTTTCCATTTTCTTCTAACTCTGCAAACACCATCTTGAAATCGTATTCCTTCTTCCTTCTTTCGCTGCCAAGACATATCCACGTTACCCAGCAACGGGTGCAGATCGGGAAAAACTAACGGACCGCTGAATCTTTCTTTCTTTAGTCATCGAGAGTGTAAGACGAGGGCGGGAAGGTTTTGAAATCTAAACCCGACGGCGCCATTTTGGTCGGACGTGAAAGAAAGTTTAAGGTTGTTCATACTGAAAGCGTTCGTCGTTCTTTCGCCCAGCAACAGGGCAAAGCTGGGGCCAATTGTCGATTGGTCGGGTCTCCGGGCGCGAACACGGATTATAATAAATGAAGAATGTCCGTCCTCTTATCGCCATATCTTTTTTCTTTCTAAGGATCATTGTTGGCCCCGGTGAACGATTGAGAAGAAACGAACCGACACATCAAGTCAGGAAGAGAGCAGAGCCAGTTTCAACGGTTCGTTCAATTTGATTGGCATGTATTGACCTTCTGTTTGTGGTGGGGGTCAGTCCGTACTTTCAAGCTGAAAATTCATTCGACACTTATCTTAATATCAAGAAATATGAACAAATGGTTATAGTATCAAAAATCAAATTAGAATGCCACTCGGAAGAGCGCATACTCCCACTACAACTCAAGAGTAAACATTATTATTACTAAATTATCTAAGTTAAAGTAACATCAGATTCATTGTCGAAATTGCTAGAAAAACAGTTGCATCATTCTATCAATCAAGAAATTAAATGGTGGAACGATAAATTTGTCGCCTTAAAGAAAACAAGACTACAGCTTTACTTTAAAACTTTATTGAAAAATATATCAAGTCAGGTGACTTGATTATGTAGTAGGGCTTACATCTATTGAGTGTAGCCGCCTTCAGCCTAAAGCATCACCTCAATATGGATCCGGAATTGGGAGCATGTCTTTTCCACAAGCGCCGGCGGGAGCTTGACGAGTACTCGGCCAGATGGCGGCGATCAGGCTGGCTTTTGTGTTGTTGAAGATACTGTTGATGATGTTCTCGGTGTATGATCAAACAAAGATGGTTTGAAACCAAAAAAAAACGGTTTTCATCAAATGAAAAGAGAATCAAGTTGTCTTTTCTAGGGCGACAAGCTTATCGTTTCACCCTGTACCTCACTCCGGGTGTTATTTTCTATCTGTATAAGAGCCAAATACCTCCTAAGATGGAATACTGTGGTCGCAATTGGAGAGAGGCTGTTAAGAATTAAATATTCTGCCTTCACAAGGTTCAAAACCGTCTTCGAAATCTAGTGAGTGAGGATCATTTCTCCTCACTTTTTAATTTCTCACAGAAAAGGCGTAGAAGGTCTATCTCTGCTTTATCGTTACTTCAATGGTAGTGCTACATGATAAGGGCTGTCCCCTTTTCATGTAAGTATAAAAATAGAGAGATTTAGTTAAAATGAAAATGAAATAGAATAGACGAAATTCGAACCTCGTAATTTAGGTTTAGAAATAGATTACGAGAGAGAATTAGCAATGGAATGTGAAAACAAACCATCGTTTAGCTTAGAGATAAAATAGTTTCAAGAAAAGAATGTGCATTGTCAATTCTGTTATGAAAATTCAATTGAAAGAATGCAACTACAAGATAATTTAATAAACATGTTTTTAACATATTGGAAATATAGGTTACTGGGAATATAGGTTAAAATTCCTTTTGTAAACAAAGGAAAAAGTTTTGGACATGCATTTCCAGAACACGTGAAAGAAGACACATGTTTTAACATGTGTATGACGTCATGGAAAATGGGAAGTTCTCGATATAGTTAGAAACTTTAGAGTTAAGCAAAGAGAAACTGGGGAGAGAGTCAGAGGGAGTTTGAGGACGACAGACGATAGTCTGCAGTTGGGATTCGAACGTCTAGAAGCGAGACGGTAACTTTTGAAACTTAGAATGTGAAGCTTTGAATTCTTGACTCAGAAACCACGACCGATCGGGAGAAGAAATAAACCCATCATGTGTTTTTATAAACGTCGTCTTTGTGTTGTAATTCTACCAAAAGGTAAAGTGAAAATTGTTATATATGTCTTATGTATATCATGTGGTTTAAAATGTCTTTACATACACATCTTACATACACAATATGAACACTAAGACTGTCTCAACACTACCTCCTCACTAATGAACATTTTATAAATATGAATCTCTTTATAACAAAGAACGCATCAACATTCCTCTTAATAAGACTCTCAACAACATCTCTCTCAACAGCAAACTCTCTTAATAAAACTCTCTAACAGGCACTTTTAATAACAACAACAAGAACAAGAATAATGAAAAACCATTATATAACAGTAGGCGCTCGACTGAGCTTCAACGCAATAAGATTCTCGTGTTCCATAGAAACATTCCCGAGTTATCGACCGAACCGTTGTGAAAATGACACTCAAGATAAGAACAGTAACGGTTAATCCAAATAATACGAATAACCAATCCTCATCTCAAAAATTCAGAAACTAAACATCCCTTTTTGATTATTGGGATAATCCAGCTACTACGGAATGAAAACTGCAAGTCATATCTTTCCAAATAGAAAATCTTACTAGAACAAAACTAATTTCGAAATCTAATGGTAGATTATCTCTTCCCTTCTTCTCACAGAAAGTGTTCGACTGAGCTCTAGTTCCTGGTTCCCTCTTGTAAAAAAAAAAAAAAGGAAAACTCACAGCAAGAACTCGTTTGCTACCGCAACAAAAAATATTTTCCTTTCTTTCTTCATGTGCCTAGCGCCAAAAGCAATTTCCATGGATAAAGTTTCCTTGCAATGGCTTCCTATCCATGGCACATATTGCGACGATACTGCTTTCCTCCAAACTACAACATGATCACCTTCAAACCCAATGTAAACAAATTCCTGTCAGATAAGTAATAATCAGTTCATTTTAACAAAATAGAAGCAAGATCATACACTATTCATCCTATCTACACATGCGCAACCACGCACGGCGCCAACCGAAATTAACATGTCTTCTTAGATTACTCTTATATACAAAACAACTCTTTCTCTAATCTCTCATAAATTATGAACAATTTCTTTTTCGTTGCCTTAGCAAGTTTGCAAAAAAAAAACAATTATTTTGCTATCATTTCTATTTTATAGAAATTGCTACAGACAAGGCATGAAGGCACTTGATGTAAGATTAAAAAATATTACTTTAAGGTCAAGAGTTGGTTTATTATAAGTGTAGATTCCTACCCAGGAAACATCAATTGTTCACCCTCTGCCAGAAAAATCGTTTGTGGGATGTTATGATTAATCGATAAAATAAAGGAATTTCTTTTAGTTTTAGCTACAAATAGCTAGACGAGTATTTGTTGCAGATATTTTGTACAGAGGAAACATTCGAACTCTAGTAATTTCGAACAGAACGTTTCATTTATGAGGTAGTACGCTTTCGTTTCTTCAGCCAATTGAAATTAATTGAATTTAATGAGATTGTTGACAATGCTAAATAAAAATTTTAAAAAAACTGCTTCTGTGGTACCAGTATTCAAGAATTCTGGCGAAAGAACCGACCCATCAAATTATCGCCCCATTAGCCTCCTCCCACTTTTCGCCAAAATATTTGAGACCATAATTAACCATGCTCTAGTCCATCACCTTACAAATGCTAAACTTCGGACTGACAAACAATATGGATTTAGACAAGCCCGATCCACAGCAGACATCCTAACTGTAATCTCTGAACGTATATACCATTCACTCGACAAAGCGGGGGAGGGCAGAGCTGTAGCTCTAGATATATCTAAGGCTTTTGACAGGGTATGGCATGAGGGTCTCACGGTAGAATATTTAACATAATTAAGATAAAAATCCATTTTATCACCTCCTATTCTTATTTTTAGACACCATCTTTTAAGTTATTACGCTATTTTATCCCAATTCAATTATTTCTAATTAAAAAAAAAATTCTTTCGTAATCTCGTGTCATTTTATTTACTTAATCTATCACCGCTATATTTCCAAACGCAATTTTTTTTTAATCTCTACGATATTTTAACTTTTAGACGTAATCCACTACACTAGTTTACTCTAATTTATTTTTTTCTTTCATAAAATGTATATATATGTATATATGACATCTAATTTACATAAGGAAAACACGTTGCTCGCCCCCATCATTATATTATAGCCCCAAATTCGTCAAGGACCATCCATCTTGAAGAAGCCCGCATAAATCTGGCGAAACGTTGCGTATCCAGGTCCTTCCACCTCCATTTTATTTCATATCGTCGGATTTAATCCAGCTCAACAATCATATATATATATAAGTAAATTGTGACCTTATATTTATAATTCATGTTTCACATATTGTATTTGCATCCTCTTAAACTCCACTGTTATTGTCCGTTTATAATTTTTATTTTTTTCGATAATGATAGATTGATTTCCTTTGCGATGAGAACAATAGTCCGAATAATCACAGTGATATTAGGTTGAGAATAAAGTTCTTGCGGAATTTTTAATTTTGATTTCAAATAAGTTTTCGCTATAATATCTTTGCTCTATATATCATTTTAAAGAGCGTTTTTTACTCCATCAAATCGTTTAAATTATTGTTTTAAAACAATTATGTCGTCGTTTCAGAACGTAGAATACAAGATGGAAAAAAAATCAAATTCACATAATTTTCAATTCAAGCTAGGCCAAAAAGCTGCTGAAACAAATCGCGATATCAATATAGCGTTTGGCCCAGGAACCACTATTGAGCGCACAGCACAAAGTTGTTTAAGAAATTTCGTGGCGGCGATAAGAGGCTTGAAGATGATGAGCGTAGTGGTTGGCCATCGAATGTTAGCAGCGATCAATTGAGAGCCTCAGTCGAAGCCAATTCACTCACAACTGTTTGAGAACTTGCTTCTGAAATAGACGTATGCGACAATTTCCAACCATTCCAGAGAGATTGGAAAGACAAAAACACTTGGAAAATGGGTGCCTCACGAATTGAACAGAAACAAAAGAAACATCGTTATGAAGTGTCATCTTCCGTTCTTTTACGCAACAAGAACGACTTGTTTCTTGACTGGCCAGTAACTTGCGATGAAAAGAGGATTCTTTACAACAACCGGCGACACTCAGCTCAGTGGTTAGACGCTGACGAAGCTCCACAACACTTCCCGAAGCTAGAGTTGCACTAAAATAAGGTATTGCTGACTGTTTGGTGGTCTGCGACCGGTTTCATTGATAACAGTTTTGTTTGTTTTTTTAATTCAGGCGAAACCATTACGGCAGAGAAGTCCTGTCAACAAATGGATGAAATGCAACAGAAACTTCAACAACAACACCCAGCATTAGTCAACAGAAAAGGCCCAATGCTCCTCCACGACAATGCCCGACCCACATTGCTAAACTAACCCTGCAGAAGCTGAACAAATTGGGCTACAAAACATCTCATCCGCCATACTTTCCAGTCCTCTCACCTACCGACTACCACTTTTTCAAGCATCTCAACAACTTTCTGCTTGAGAAATGCTTCAAGAACCTAAGTGATATCAAAATTGGCTTCAGAAACTTTATTTCACCAGAACGCAAGATCTTTACGTTATTATGTATTATGTTGGCAAAAGTGTGTTGATTCTGATGGTGCTTATTTAAATCAAAAAATTTTGTTTGAGTCGAGATATGTTCATTTGAATTTTAAAGTTAAAATCCGCAAGAACTTTCTCATCAACCTTATAAATAGGTGACCCTTTGAGAACACAAGGTTTTGTTAGTGTGTAAACCATCTGCTTATTAACTCTAATCATCTTGTAATAATCGATTCAGGAGAAATATAACTGATTATTGCGCAACTCTGGGGCAATCCATTGTTTCTTGTGACTGAACGGAGGTCTAATATATAAGTAAGTAAGTAAGTAAGTGAGTGAGTGAGTGAGTGAGAGAGAGAGAGAGAGAGAGAGAGAGAGATTCTTCCAAAATCAGCCCAGCTTTGACAGTAGTTTTAAATTCTTTTTTCTTCGTATATCTTATCTTTCTTTTAATAATGTTATTTGAACTCATTCCCTTTTCCTTGTACCCATTTGTGAATTATTCCACGGATTTCTGCCTTTTCGATTACTTTGGACCATCTTCCAATTACGTGTTTTTTAACGTTTTATTAACTACTTATTCTTATATATATATATATATATATATATATATATATATATATATATATATATATATATATATATATATACCTATTATTCCTTTAACTGGAATTTGAGGGGCAATAACCCTCCCCAAGGTCAAAATCTCTTCGTACTTATCTAGTGAGGGTCCGGTTAGTGCTCACAATTAGCTTTCATAAAGGTCATAAAGGATCTATTTTGAGAACAACCTGTGGTATTCCCTGGAAGCTGAGTGACAACATTATTATTAATATTATATTATTACTATTACTACTATTATTATTATACTTCTTTTTCTCACCTCCTCCTCCTTCTTGTCCTCTTTCTTCTCCTTCTTTTTCTCCTTCTTCATCTTATTACTATTATTATTATTATTATTATTATTATTTATCACGCTCACCACCTCTTCCTTCTCCTTCTCGAATACTACACATTTTGATTGTAAACAGATGTCCCGGTGTGAAGTTAATGGATACTAATTTCATCACTCGTTTCCTGTGTAATCGATTTATTCAGTTGCGTAAAAAAAAAAAGGGGAAGAGAAAGAAATAATACAATGAATAAATTAAAAACAAATTAAAAACAATCTTTTAAATTATTATTTTTCAAATAAAATGCAGAAATATTAAAAATAAAAAACGCTTTTGTCTCTAATTTCAGTTAATTTGAACAAAAAAAAGAAAAAAAAGGTCCATGCACATGTGACCCAACAACAAAAATGGTCGTTTAAGCATTACAATCTTCGTTTAAATGTTTTAATAAGAAAACTCGTCTGAACAAGATTATTAATAATTCCTGAGGGAAACTTACACTCATTAACCTTTATCCTTAAGTGGCGTTCGGGCCTTAATAAGCGGTGTCTTCCTTGTAAAATAAAATAAATAAAATAAGTAAACAAAAAAAAAATTGTAACATTGCGTGCAGTTATTTTATTTCTACCAGGCTGGCAGTGTGGACTTCAAGCTGAAATAGAGGGAGACTATATACTATAGTAGGCATTCAAGTTTTCACATATTCACTTTTATCATTATTTATGAATTCATAAAGTTTATTATCGGAATCATTTACATGAGAAAACTCTGAAACATATATATATATATATATATATATATATATATATATATATATATATATATATATATATATATATTAATATACTGTTTTAAAAATAATAAATAAATAAAAATGTTATATACGTCCAAACAAATTAAAGGGCGATTTTCTAAGGAAATAAAAAAAGAAAAAAAAAGAAAAATGAGCTTCGAGGCGGAGCCAATATTAACCATATTTATCGATTGAAAAAAAAAAAACAATGACAAATATATATATATATATATATATATATATATATATATATATATATATATATATATATATATATATATACACGTTTTATTTTTATTACCGTATCTTTCTGTTAAGTTACATTATTGTTTCAGCTATTCGGCCGTTTTTTTTTGCCGTCTGTAGCTTCCTCAGACTTTTACAGAAACTTTTTCTGTAAAAGTCTGAGGAAGCTACAGACGGCAAAAAAAACGGCCGAGTAGCTGAAACAATAATGTAACTTAACAGAAAGATACGGTAATAAAAATAAAACGCATATTTGCTCTACAACAGTATTGAGCACTTTCTTCAGTTTTTATTAATTACCATCTCCACCAAATATATATATATATATATATATATATATATATATATATATATATATATATATATATATATATATAAGCTGAACGTCTGTGTGTGTGTCTGGTCACGAATAGGCTCCTATATGGTTGACTATTATAGAAAACTGATCACATATAATGATAGATGTATCGAGACACCTCAATGGATACGTTTGATCTGGCAGAATGATGATTCATTAAAATTGTGGGGTCTGCGTACGCGCCTGGTCAACAAAGTATGGAAATAAAATATTTAAAAATTAAAAAGAAACGTTTACAAGTGTTTTTGATATAGATGTACATAAGAATACTTTGATAAGTATGTTTTAACTTAAATAGGGATGGTATAATAAAATTGAGGGATCTGCGTTCGCGCCTTGCCTCCATAGAATGGAAATAGGCACAAACTTTAATAAAGACTTTTCATATCTATTTACGTAAATATATTTTGATAATTATGTTTCAGTTTAAAGAAATATGGTATAATAAAATTATTGAGTGTTCGTTCGCGCCTGACCGCCATAGAATGGAAATATGTCACAAAGTTTAACAAGGTTTTTTAACATAGATCCACAAAATATTGTGATAAGTGTTTCAGTGTGAACAGGTATGGTATAATAAATTATGAGGTTCATCTATTTTATTTTTACTTTCATCATATTTTGCTTTGGTATTTATACCCCCAAATTCGAAGCTATCTATTTACAACCCTTCCTTTTCATAACCTATCATACTTTCATAAATCAGAGTCCATTTTCAGTAGGCTATTTTTGAACCCAGTCAACGACGGGTTGCTAGTATATATATAAAAAATAAATTATTGGTATTATAGTAAATTCGAGAGCGAGTTGATGCAGTGATTGCAGGTGATTAAATGACTTACTGACTAGATGGTTTTCTAACGAATTATAAAAAATATTTTTTTGTATAGTTTTAAAGGTTAAAAACTTCAAAAGACTATATATATATATATATATATATATATATATATATATATATATATATATATATATATATATGGGTTGGTGGATGTACGCGTATGTGTATGTATGTATATGTAGGTGTATGTATGTATGTATGTATGTGTGCTCCTGCATGTGTTTCTGTATGTGTGTGTATGTGTGTATGTGCCTACATGCGTATGCGTGTGTGTATGTGCCTACATGCGTATGCGTGTATATATATATATATATATATATATATATATATATGTATATGTGTGATTGTGTGTACGTGTGTGTGTGTACATATATCATCTGTTATCTATTTATTTTCCATTTTGTTTGTGTGTGTGCGTGTACTTATGTTTGGGTGACTGAGTACATGTATGTATGTGTGTTTGGACTGGGAATTAACAAACCAAAAAAAATCACGGATCTTGACCCACACACATTCACGCACATACACGCACAACAGACAACTCTCGCCTTAACACATAGGCACACACTGAAACACATATACACACAGCAAAAAAGAAAGAAAATCATTAACATACAAATCTTCACCAAATAGACCAAAAGCCCCCTCGCCTACTAAATGGACTTAACTCTGATTGAACTCTACAGCAACACACCGACTATTAATGACAAAAAGTCTGAGATTGGTATTTCTCTGAAAAACACAATTAGTGTTGTCATCGTTAAAATGTTTTCCAAAATTACATTTCAAACTTTCATTTTAAAAAAAAAACGTTTATAAAAAAATATCTGAAGAGAGCTGAACAAAGCTTGAAACGCGTTATAAAAATATTTTAAAATAAAAAAATGATAAAAGTTTGAAACCCCTCCCCCCACGATTGTTGATGGCTACACTCTTAAATATATTTTATTTCTCTCGTTGGAACTACACAACCATATATACTCGGGTTTTTTTTATATTCAAAAGTAATGGACTAATGAATTCAACGAGGTTGTTAGATAGTGCTCAATAAAAAGAGCTGATAATACTTGTTTATTGTTATATAAACATGCTCACATCCCGCTGCTACAAATAGCCACTTGTTTCAATCAAACAACAGATATCATCAGGCAGCGACTTGACTATTCAAAAGTTCAATGAATAATCTTATTCATTGAACTTTTGAATAGTCAAGTCGCTGCCTGATGATATCTGTTGTTTGATTGAAACAAGTGGCTATTTGTAGCAGCGGGATGTGAGCATGTTTATATAACAATAAACAAATATATATATATATATATGTATATATATGTGTGTGTGTGTGTGTGTGTGTGTGTGTGTGTATATATATATATATATATATATATATATATATATATATATATATATATATATATATATATGCTGATTATTCCCGAAAAGATGAAACACTGGTGTCTGTAGGTATTTATTAATTATTATAGTAAATAATCATGTCAGTCCCTTTAAGAAACTCGTTTCTTGTCGTTGAGCACTTTCAGTTCAAATAAAGGCCGTTCAATTTAGCTCATGCGCAGATCATCATATAATGATTAGATCACGCTGACAGACGTTAAAAACATTTTTAAAAATAAATGTTTAAACTTCAACAGTATTTCTCGCGGTTAACGGTAGCCGAATGGATTAAATCCTGGCTAATAAAGCCAGAGATGGCTTCTGTTGCCGGGTTTGTACCTATAGACTGGTGTTAATCGTGACATCCTGCACTGATGATTCCCGAAAGGGTGGAACACTAGTGTCCGTAGGTATTTAATAATTATTATAGTAAATAATTATATATATATATATATATATATATATATATATATATATATATATATATATATATATATACTTTTTATTCTAATCCTTCAAAAGTACATAGAACTTCAAGATGATTTCGAAGTCTAAACGCAATAGTAAAGAAATCCGTTTGTGTCTATTTGTGGTTTACTGTAAATATTTACGAGAGAGTATGATGTGTTACTTTTAAAAAAATACAACCAAGTTTTTCTTTCTGAAATTAATTTCTGATAATAGGGGTCACTAGTCAGACAACAGGAGTCGCAAGGAGAATTGATTTATGCTTCTTCAAGACATACAGTTTCTTTTTTTTTACACAGTGATCACCACTTATCAAGGCCCGGAAGCCACTCAGGGATAAGGGTTATTGCAAGTACAGTACGTTAGTGTGAAGATTTGATGAAGTGTGTACTTAAGGGGCGGTTCATTAGGAATTTGTTTACGTTGGACTTGAAGAAATCCAAGTTGTAGTCAGGTTGGAAGCAGGCAGACGGAACAGAGTTCCACAGGCGTGCAGTTCTAAGAAAGAAGCTTTGTTCATGGAATCCACGTTTTGATTTAGGCACAGATATAGAGTGGGGGAATTTTTTCACAGTGGATTCAGCTAGACAGGTGTTTTTCGTGAAAGATTGGCTAGGGGGGACCAGAGATTGGAGTTTAGACTAGCACCTGCAATGGAAATAACGATAAAACAAGGATAGGCTCGCAACGTCTCTTCTGTGGGAAAAAGGTTGCAGGGTAGAGAAAAGGGCATCCCCCACTAAACCATGAAGTCTATTTTGTATTCTATCAAGGCAGGATAGGCTGTTTTTAGCAGCTCCTGCCCAGATATGGCAGCAGTATTCCATCCTTGGACGTACTTGGCTTTTATATAGATAGAGAATTGCATCAGTAGTGAGATATCTTCTGGAGCGGTAGAAGGATTCCACCATCTTTCCAGCGACCTTGGCAACCGACTTGATGTACGTGTTCCATTTCAGATCAGGAGTAAAGGTCAAACAAATGCGATGAAAACTTGCGACATTGTTGTATTGCTTTCCAAAACAACGCGAAAAACGTTCCGCTGAGTTTGCTTTCAAACAAAAAAACGAAAAAAAAAGACGATAAAATAATATTTGGGCGTATGACTTTTTTGTACAGGTATTTAAAATTGTCGTAGACTGAGATTGTCGGACTGACTTCCTCATCTTGGTTGGTATAGTCATAACGTTTCGGCTGTTTTGCCCTCCGATCTTCATCAGGTGTTTTGTATCGAACTGGGGAACCGTTTGTTAGGAGTCTCGAACCCAACCCTTTATTATTATTACGGGGGTACTCAAAAATACAGACAATTATTGTCGTAGACTCTTGAAAATTCCGTATGGTATTGCTATATATCTTATGAGATGACTGACCAATTTTTATGATTACATGTTCAAATGAACAGCTACAGCAGGAATTGGAATACACCCTACTCGAGTTACAGCTGGTGAATTTCAAAAATGCAATCTGGACGTGCGGGCATTTTAGAAGAACGATATGCAATAAAATTCTTTTAAACTTGGAAAAATGCCGCAGAAACGTATGCAGACTTTTTTGGGACCATCTTGCATGAATCGAGCATCAGTTTTTGTGTGGCATAAGAGATTCAAGGAAGACAGGGAGTCTGTGAAGGATGGTAAAAGATGTGGGCGGACTAAGGAAATCAGAACACCAGAGTTGATTGGCCAAATAAAGAATCTCATGAATAAGGACCATCCTTTGTTTATAGATACAATAACTGCACAGTTTGATGTCAGTGTGGGAAAACTGTACACACTATTATTCGCGAGGAACTGAAAATGCGGAAGGTTTGCACAAAGTTTGTCCCAAGGGTTCTCCCTCCTTGTCGCAGACTATTTGACCAAGATGGGCATTCAAGACAGTTCCTCGCCCTCCCTATTGTCCAGACTTTGCCCCTTGTGACTTTTAGTTATACCCTAAGCTCCAGGAAAACCTTACAGGCTGCCGTCATAAGACAAATGAGATGAAAGCTGCTGTGACCAGGACCATTGACAAGCTCACACCAGAGGACTTCCATGGAGCCTTCTAGAAGTTGTTGGTACACGTGCATTGCAGCCAATGGAGATTACTTCGAATGAGACTAGAGTTTCATGTGTGTACTATCAATAAAAGAGTCCATATAAAAATGTCTGGAAATTTATTTAAGGCACGTCTTATATATTTACAGGCACGCATTTCTTTGTGTATCTATACGCACATTTACGTGTATGTTTCAGTATTTGTATTTTTACTTTCTGATGAATAATATTTACAAATATATTTATTCCTTCAGTGTTTGTGCATAGACATGTTTATTTGTAATTCCTCTTTCCCACCTATAAAAATCTATCCTTGTCATAGGTAGGAATACCCTTCCTTAATCCTGAAATAGAAGGAACGTCAAATGGTCATTATTGTTTATGAGTTTTATGGTGGAATAGCGCAGTAAATGGTACTAAGACTAACCTTCCATGAAAAATAAGACCCTATCTGCGAACTCATCGTTTAGGATCCTCGGCTTAACATTCACGGGCAACATGAATTGCCAAGAATAAATTGAGGATATTGCAAAGGCTGCTGCAAAGAAGGTGTGTGTCTCTCTACTCACACTTAAGAGTATCCCGAAACACGTCAAATAAAAGTCACTAATCGTACGAAAATATAATATTCTACTATTATTTTGCTTAATTTTCGATTTTAGAGCGATTAATAAAACTAGACTATGGTTTGAATGAGACAACCACTTTGTTTCTCGTTCTAACTCGACAGAATTTATGTTTAAGACAAAACACTTTAAACTCGGTTAACGAACAAAAAGTTATCTTGTTGGATAAAAGAGTAACTTAGCTTGTCTTTAGTAATATTTGTTTGTTTGCAATCATTTTTTTTTTTTTACTCCTTTTTGCTTTGGTAGTTATTCTAGGAAATCACCACAAAATGTTCTAGAGTTTGGACCTGGACATCTCTATATCTCATTTCCTATTTCAGATAGTTGCGTTTCTGGTCCATCTTCCAGATCGACAAGATCAACAAACCTCATTTCTAGATCTAATACCCATAACCCACTCGGGAATGCTGATCACACAGTGATAATTGTAGACGTCACCCTAAACTCTCGACACAAAGCTTGAAGAGGCATTACTCAAAACAACAAGGTACTATAAGAAAGCTTACTGGGAAGCCATCAGGGATCTCATCAGAGATGCCTCATGGGAAAATATCTTTTCTCTTCCTGCAGAGTAGTGCGCAAATAAGATCACTGATTGGTTCAAAGCAACAATTGAAGCATATGTTCCAACACAGAAGTTCTATAACAAACCCCACTCTCCCCAATGGTTTACTTCTACTTGCGCAGTTGCCATTGCTCAAAGGTAGGATGCATACTGCAGATTTATCCGACATAATTCCAATAAAAACAGATAAAACTTAATAGAAGCTAGAAGTAATTGTAAGAAAGAAATACCGAGAGCTGAGTGAGAACATACCGAAACCACCAGAAAACGCATTGAAGCACAGAAATTAGGAACATGTGATTTCTGGAAAATCTTCAACGGTGTAGAAAATAATGGGCAATCAACAAGTCCCCCACTATCCAACAATAATGAGGTTGCCTCAAACTCGACATTGGACCCAGCAAACTACTCCCTTCCTGATTTTCCTTTGCGGACAGAAAACACACTAGATGATTTGAAAATTACCCCCTCTTAAGTACATGATATCATAAAAAACCAAGGCACCTCAAAAGCATGTGGGCCTGATCTCATCCCTGATGTACTATTTTAAAAATGCTTCACTGAGGTTGCTCCAATTCTCTCCAAACTTTTCAAGAAATGCCTTAACAGATCTTGCTTTCCTGACTGCTGGAAAACTGTTTCTGTGTTACCAGTTTACAAGGATTTTGGTGAAATAACTGACCCATTAAATTCCAGCCCCTTTAGCCTCCTCCCTTTATTCGACAAAATATTTGAGTCCATAATTAATCAAGCTCTAGTCCACGACTTTACAGTTGCTAAACTTCTGTTCGACCAACAATATGGATTTTAAGCAAGCCCGTTCTACTGCAGATATCCTAACTGTAATCTATGAGCGTATATACCATGCACTAGATAAAGCAGGGGAAGGTCGAGCAGTAGCTATAGATATATCTATAGCCTTTGACAGGGTATAGCACGATGCTCTTCTCAGGAAAATCAGATCATATGGTATTACTTAACGAATATTTCACATAATTAAATTCTTCTTAAATAAGAGAAGAATCCTGGTTGTCCTCGATGGTTGTACGTCAAAACAATATGATATAAATGCAGTTGTATCTCATGGGTCGATCCTTGGACTTTTATTATTCTGGATCTTCATAAATGACCTCACTGAAAAATTTGTCTCTGAGATGGGTATATTTGCTGACGACCACGCCCTATAACCGACACGAGGGAAAACGAATGACCACATATCCAAGGCAATTGCGGAAACCCTAGAGGAAGACCTCCAGTTTGTAGTAGAATGGGGACAAAAATTAATGAGAACGTTTAATGCTGCCAAGACTAAGCTTGTTTCCTTTAATAATTACAAGAAACCTTCTCAACCACCAATAGCTATGGCTAAAGATACATTACCTGAAAGTACATCATTCAAATTTCTCGGCTTAACGTTCGCAGAGTTGGAACAGATACATCGAGGGAATTGCCGCGGCTGCTACGAGAAAGTTGCGCTCTCTCTACCATGCTAGAAAGTTACTTACGCCTGAAAGTATCCTATACCTCTACAAGGCCACAATTTGCCCATGTATGGAGTATTGTTGTTACATTTGGGCTGATGCATCTGCTATGTCTCTCACTCATTCAACAGAGTTCAAAAAGAGTCACCAACCTAATAAGTCTGGAACTGTCAGCTAGACTTTAGCCTCTCTCCAATTGACGAAATGTTGCATCCCACTGTCTGTTTTAAAAGTATTTTAATAGTAGATGCTCCGACGAACTACAAGCCCTTGTACCCACTCGACGTAAATACCCCTGACAAATCCATCAAGCAGCAAAATCCCACCCCTATACAGCAGAGATCTCCAGATGTCAGAAAGCCTTCTACTCTAATAGTTTCTTCCTCAGAACTGCTAGATTTTATTTCACACTGGCAACAGATTTGAATTTAGTTATGACGAGTGTTTGACATCATTGAAGGCACGATGCTGTAAATGTTTGGCAATAAGAAAAATGTGTCAACTTGTTCTCTGTCTTTGTGACCGACTGACTTGCTTTTTGTTTGTATTGATTTATATAAACATTTTTACGCTGTAATATTTAATATTTCCCATTGTCTACTTTTTAATATTTCCATTAACCGATATCCTCTCACATATTCTGGGTCAAATTATGCATTCCTTAAATGAAATCTATCTGTGTGTGTACAACCCATCGAGTGCCTCTCTTCCTGGGGTCATCTGTCAAATATCTAACACTGAGACTGAGCTTCACTTCTGATCTGAGATGGAACACATACATCAAATCTGTTGCCAATATCGCTGGAAAAATGGTTGGATCATTCTACCACTCCAGAATGCATCTCACTGCCGATGTAATTCTTTATCTGTTTAAGAGTACGGTATGCCCTTAATTAGGGTAATGTTGACACATCTTGGCAGGAACTGCTCAGCGCACCCTATCTAGCTTTCATAAAGTTCAAAACCGGCTTTGAAACTTAGTAGATGGTGCCCTTTTTTCTTCCCTGCAACCGTTTTCCCACAGAATAAACGTTGCGAGCCTGTCTCTGCTCTATCATTATTTTCATGGCAAGTGCTCGAATGAACTCTAATTTATGGTCACCCCTTGGCAAATTTTCACAAAAAACACACGACTATCTACAACCACTATATACGATTTCCCTCACTCTCTATCTGTGCCTAAATCTAAGCGCAGATTCCATTGTTACATGATAAGGGATGTCCCCTTTTCATGTAAGTATAAAAATAGAGAGATTTAGTGAAAATGAAATAGAATAGACGAAATTCGAACCTCGTAATTTAGGTTTAGAAATAGATTATGAGAGAGAATTGGCAATGGAATGTGAAAACAAACCATTGTTTAGCTTAGAGATAAAATAGTTTTAAGAAAAGAATGTGCATTGTCAATTCTGTTATGGAATTCAATTGAAGGAATGCAACTATAAGATAATTTAATAAACATGTTTTTAACATATTGGAAATATAGGTTACTGGGAATATAGGTTAAAATTCCTTTTGTAAACAAAGGAAAAAGTTTTCGACACGCATTTCCAGAACACGTGAAAGAAGACACATGTTTTAACATGTGTATGACGTCATGGAAAATGGGAAGTTCTCGATATAGTTAGAAACTTTAGAGTCAAGGAGAGAGAAACTGAGGGAGAGTCTGAGAGAGAGCCTGAGGGAGACGAGAGTCTGGAGTCCAGACATGGGATTCGAACGTCTGGAAGCGAGACGGTCACCTTTGAAACTTAGAATGTGAAACTTGAATTCTTGACTATGAAAACCACGACCGGTTGGAAGAAGAAATAAACCCATCATGTGTTTTTATAAACGTCGTCTTTGTGTTGTAATTCTACCAAAAAGGTAAAGTGAAATTGTAATTATATGTCTTATATATCTGTGTTATAAAATGTCTTTATATACACAATGTCTCCTCACTCAAAGAGCTTCTACACTTCTAAGTATGAACATTTTATATATATATGAATCTCTTCATAACACGAACACAGAACGCACCAACAACATCCCTCTTAATAAGACTCTCTCTTAATAAGACTCACACTTTTAAAAAGTCCTAACAACAAAACGAACAATTACAACAAGAATAATAATAACTATACAACACCATGAAGAAAGCGTCATTCCCAGAACTGCCTGCATTTGGAACACTGTTCCACCGACCTGCCTCCCACTAGGCTACGAAGTCTATTTTGCACTCTGTCAAGGCAAGGGAGCTCATTTATAAATATCAATAAATAATAATATAAATATCAGGAATAATAAAGATCCAAGTATTGACCCCCGGGTACACCTGCATTAATATCATGTTGTTGAAAGGATCTGATTATGTTAAGTATTCGCCCAGAATACGTTAAGATTTAATTTTCATGGGAGACTTTTCATGCCAGACTTTGTCAAAACTTTGAATGTATCAAGGACTATATTCCTAGTTTACATTGAATTATTTAATGCATGGTATATGCGTTCAGGGGTGACGGTTAAAATATCCGCAAAAGAAATGGCTAGTCTGAATCTATAGATTCAGACTAGCCATTTCTTTAGCATTTTTTTAGCCATTTCTTTAGCCATTCTTTAGCCATTTTTCAGTTTGGTCACAAAGAAGCTTAGCATTTACAAGTTCTTGATTGATTAACTATATAAACATCTTAGCGAAGAATGGGGAGACTGATGGGGTGCTAACTGAGCGGGTTAGTTATTTCGTCAAAATTCTCGAATACTTGGACAAGGAAGTAAATTTTCCAGCCATGAGGAAATCAACACTCGGCTATACATTATTGTAAGAGTTTGGATAGTACATGGGCTAGCTCAGCGAAGCATTTCTGGATTAGTATAGCAGGGATGAGATCAGGCACACACGTCTTGGGGATGCCTAGGTTTTTTGTATCACGAACATAAGATGGGTTATTTTAGATCTACTAGTGTGGTGTGTGTCTCCAAAGGGAAGTTATAGAGGGAGTGGTTTGTGAGGTTTAAGGTAAAGTTGGAGCTAAACCGATGGGTAAGAAGCAAAGAATATTTATTTATTTCTCTTACATTAGATAGGTATGCTATAGCATATATTTCTTGTGGTCTCTTGGTTTTACTCGATTTCACGACAAGAATTCGTCTAGTCTGGTGGACTATTAGGTTTAAGGCAGCATCACTTAGACAATGTGCACCGTTCCTCTTATATGATATACAACCATCTCTCTCTTTTTTTTAATGTTTTATTAATTTGTTCAAGCTGGTGGATGGGACACCCTACCGGATGCCAGACATTCACCTACTACTTCATATATTTCCACCGATAGATCTTTTTGATATTCTAACCGTCTCTTTCAGTGCAATTTATTTTATCTCTCTTGCACTTGGTTTACCGGGTATATTTGCAGGGTCGTTTTTAAAATTCTTTTTCATGAGTTCTTCTTTTTAATTAATAGAATGATGGAGATATTCCTAAGATTCTAATTTCTTTTCGTGTCGTATATAAAACTTTAGCATTTCGTTACTTTTTCCCCCTCAGCTTTGTTTAACCCACCCTTTTTATTTTACTTTCGTTATTTTAAAGAAATCAGCATTTTCTTAAACGCATTGATCATCAAGCCTTGATCTTGGGCAGCCATTATAATTCCATCCTGATCGTAATGGAACGATCCTTTTTTTTTTTTTTTTTACTTGATTAGTTTCAAATGAGCAAGGGAACTAACTCCTCCTGGAGCTAACACTTGATTTTCTTAATATTCGACTTTATATCCGAGGACTCTTTTAAGAATAGACATTGTTTTCTTGTTGCTGATCTCTATATTTCGTAGTCTTCCAGGGATTGTTTCCAAGTATTTCTTAAGATGTTTTTTCATTGGGCCAGTTGCTCCTTTCACAACTGGTATAATGTTGATTTCTTTAAAAAAAAAACCGTGTGCCCGCCTCTGTGTGTGTGTGTGTGTGTGTGTGTGTGTGCGCGCGCGTGTGTGTGTGTGTGTGTGTGTGTGTGTGTGTGTGTGTGTGTGTGTGTGTGTGTGTGTGTGTGTGTGTGTGTGTGCGTGTTAAATTACTTTAGACAATTTCAACAAAGATCGCCTTGTGTTTTCTTCCTGACCGCACAAAAAAAATCTTAGTCTCAATAAATCTTTGTCATCAGACACTGAAATTGTATCGTTGTTTGTTGTGGTGTTAATAGATTTATTGGCAAGTCATCGTGTTTCGACAAATTATCGTTTTAATTGTCACATCGGAAATCTTTGCGAATAAAAAGTTCAGCCCTCAAAATAAACATGAATAAATTGGCAAAAAATTCAATCATTTTAATCTTTTCGCTTTTTTTTTTTTTTTGCCTTTTTGTTTTTTGTTTGTTTAAATTTTTCGGATAAAAATGCTCAGAGAGTGATAAGGTTTTGTTATGTAATATATTTACACTTAGGCGTGTTTTGTTGTTGTTTTTTTTTTTTTTGTTGTTTTGTTTGGTCTTTTTTCTTCGTTACTTTATCAGTTCAAGTACAATTGAACGATTTCTTGTGTTTTCGTTCATTTTCGAATTTTACATGAAAAAACCCCTCTGCTTATATTTATTGCTTCTTTTTCAATCACGAAAAAAAACTTTTTAAAAAAATAACGTAAAATGTATTTTATTTCTTTTCAAACAAAGACGATAATTCCATCATGCACAAAGTGTTATCAACAAATATAGAATGTTAAGAATATTATTTTATTAAAGACGATTAAAAACGATATTGGCGCTGTATATTTAGCGTACAATTTCCTAACACCGTTCTATTCGACGCCATCTTTGATTTATTTTACGCAACCGTCCACAAGGCTATCATTATGTGTTGCATAGTTCGTTTTGCTTTGTTTGTTTTTTTGTTTTTGTTTTTTGTTTTTTGCTTTTTTGTTTCTTGTTGTTCTTCTTCTTTTTCTTCGTCTTCTTCTTCTTCTTCTTCTTCTTCTTCGTCTTCTTCTTCTTCTTCTTCGTCTTCTTCATAATAATGTGTTGCATAGTTCGTTTTGCTTTGTTTTTTGTTGCTTTTTTGTTTCTTGTTCTTGTTCTTGTTGTTGTTCTTCTTCGTCGTCATCTTCTTTATAATCTTTTTATTCTTGTTCATTCCGTCATTATGCGTTTAGAAATTGTACGGTAAATATACAGCGCCTATTTCCTAGATAGTGTTTTAAAGCAATTAAAAAAAACAATTTTTTTCTCTCTGAGAGACGAATTCTACTGTGTTTATTTTTGTGGGGGTAACTAATTCTTTTTTGCGTTGCGCAATTTATAACCTCCCGGCCTTCAATGTAAGTATTTCTTTGTTTTCGTGATAATTGCAATTCCGGGCATTTAGAGGGGACACAGTAATGTAGATCAAAATCCATCTGGAATGTGCGTGTGTGCACACCTCTAAAACATGTGCTATTAATGTTTGATAAAATGTAATAGAAGGGGGGCAATCATTCATCCTTCTGGTTAACAGCTGCATTTCAGCCATCAGTTTTTTTTTTCTCCTCGATGCCAAAACTAACAAATCTTGAGATGGCTCCTTTTCTAATGCCTGAAGTATTATCTGACTATATGCCTTTCTAGAAGGTCAATCCTCTAAGGTTTATTGCTAATCGCCTGCGGAGTCCTTGCCAAAGAATGCGGACGGGTTTACCAGGCATTTTTTGTAAACCAGTATTCTTTTCTTCCAGAGCGCTTGCTTTTAAAATTCTACGTTCCGATCCTGGTGTTGCATCATGCCACCATGTGGCACAATGATAAAGAGCCCTGGTGGATAAGCTAGAACTCCCCCCACATTTAAAAGTTTTCTATGCGACTTTCATTGTCATCTGGGGAGGGAGAAGTATAGGAAAAATGTGCTATCGAAAACGTCACAGTCGATAAGCTCTAGAATGGCTCATATGGACAGATGTTTATAAAGCCTTAGCCATGGGTGAGCATCTATGGCAACACATCAAAGGCCGTAAATGACAAAGTTCTCTCTGATTTTCTCTCCTCTGATCTTGAGCACGTGGTACAGTGGGGAAAGAGGTGACTGGTTACTTTTAATGCATCTAAAACCAAGTTCCTATCTTTACATTATTAACGTTTTGATGCCCATCTGGCATCAGTTGAAATGGGTGGCTCTCGTCTTGGGGAGGCTCCATGTTTTGACAAGCTTCTGGGCTTGACCTTTACTCCTAATCCGAAATGGAACACGTACATCAAGTCGGTTGCCAAGGTCGCTGGAAAATGGTAGGATCGTTCTACCGCTCCAGAAGATATCTCACTACTAATGCAATTCTCTATCTATATAAAAGCCAAGTACGTCCAAGGATGAAATACTGCTGCCACATCTGGGCAGGCGCTGTTAAAAACAGCCTATGCTGCCTTGACAGAGTACAAAATAGATTTCGTGGCTTAGTGGGGGATGCCCTTTTCTCTTCCCTGCAACATCTCTTCCACAGAAGAGACGTTGCGAGCCTATCTTTGTTTTATCACTATTTCTCTGGCAAGTGCTCGTCTGAGCTCGAATCTCTGTCCCCCCCCTCGCCAACCTTTTACGATAAACACCCGTCTAGCTGAAACCACTGTCAATAATTTTCCCTATTCTTTATCTGTGCCTAAATCAAAACGCAGATTCCATGAACAAACTTCTTTCTTAAAAGTGCACGCCTGTGGAACTCTCTTCCGTTTGTCTGTTTCCCACCTGACTACAACTTGGATGTCTTCAAGTCCAACATAAACAAGTTCCTGATGAACCGCCCCCTTAAGTAAGACACTTTATCAAATCTCCAATACTAACGATTACTACGATACTATCCCATTGATTACTGTACACGCAATAACCCTTATCCCCGAGTGGCTTCCGGGCTTGGATAAGTGGTGACCACCTTGTAAAAAAAAGCAATCGAGATTGACAAGGACAAAAGTTCAGATTTACTTGCCTGACACAAGGATTTGTTAAACAATGAAAATATTTCAGTTACTTTGTAATATGTATCTATCTGTTCCCCTCTCTCTCTCTCTCTCTCTCTCTCTCTCTCTCTCTCTCTCTCTCTCTCTCTCTCTCTCTCTCTCTCTCTTTCTCTCTCTCTCTCGCCTGCGCGCGAGTTTTTTTTTCGTCATTAAGGGAGAAAAACATAAGTAATTGGAAGTTGGGATCCGATCATGATCGGCGACGGTAGTAGACGTTGGTATATGGAGATAGTTGAACGTACGAGGCAGTTGCCAAAAGTTTGATTATCGATTTTGTATGTCAGCTCAACTCTAAAGTTCTTGAAATGCTTCTTCAAATATTAAAATAAAAATTATATTTTTATAAAAAACATGCATTGATCGCTAAAGTGATAAAGATCCTTGCTCAGATTATTAATTCTCTGGAGAGAATTAATGATGCCTAACGATGCTGAAAACTCAACACAAGTCTGACGTAGCCAACAACATGTCAATCTCTTGATCTAAAGAGGATGTGCTTATTGTTTTACGTGTTTAAGACTGGGTAGCTGGACACTGTACACGGGACGTATCGGCCGTTTCAGAACGTCCCCATAGCGTAGACACATAAAGCTATTCTTCCCGGTAAACGATTGACGTAACAGAGTGAGATAAATAACTTCTCGTCCCAAACTGCATTCTGGGTTTTTTTCTGATAATAACTAGACATGACTGGAAAAGCTTCGTTTGGTCATTGGTTTACGTCTATGACTAAAATGGCGAAAATCACTGGTAATATTTGTGACCTTTACTTGGTTGGCAACTTCTCGCCTCAAATCTTCTTGGAAAGAAAATGGATTGAAATGCCGTAAGTCAGATAGGCGAAACCGAACTGAACCACATGTACTATTCGCAAGATATTAAATCACTTAGAAAGAGGGTATTTATGGCAAAAAAAATCAATGCGGCGCCATGTTGCGGAAGTTGGTAAACCTGTTTAATACGTAGGACACTTGAGACATCATAAAAGAAAATTGTGCTGATAAAATAATCAGGAAAAATGCTACAAAATCTTGTGCAAACATTAGATGTTTACTTAACGTTTAAAATGGTGAAACGATCGGATGTTCTTTTTTAATTTCAAAATGGCGATTAGAATGTAGCGTGTTTTTTTTTTTTTTTTTTTTTTTATGAGTGTGGAATATAAAACCCAACCCGTTTATAATGTGGCAAAATCTTTAAAAAGTTAGAATATGTTAAGTAAACACGTCGGTTAACATTTTTATAATCTCTGCTATTTTACTATAATTAACGAAAAGATATTTGTTTTGTAATTTTACGTGAGTTTCAGTCACGTATATTTACAGTATACACACACACACACACACACACACACACACATATATATATATATATATATGTGTGTGTGTGTGTGTGTGTGTGTGTGTGTGTGTGTGTGTGTACATACTGTAAATATACGTGACTGAAACTCACGTAAAATTACAAAACAAATATATATATATATATATATATATATATATATATATATATATATATATATATATATATATATATATATATACATTAAAGGTTGTTTCTCTGTAATTAAAATTTAAAATTACTTATCACGTGCGACCTGACTTTGACATTTAAAACATCGCCGTTGAAAAAGACCGCGTGGATTTTATTTTTTTAATGACATCATGCCACACGGAAAAAAAGAAAAAAAAACTGTTTCTATTTTGAAGAAGACACGATGATGTCGAAATTTTAGATTTATAAACAAATAAATGTTTTTGTTTTTTTTTAAATATCTGCATTGAATTGGTGATTATACATTTATTTTAAATTATCTCCATATATATTGGATTGCAGAAATTCCCCTCTGGAACAAGATACCGTAGGTTTACAACAACAGATGCCACATACAAATTCAATACATTTACTCTGATAACCACATTCTTATGTAGCTTACGACCACCATTTCTGCCACATTCACTCGTGATAATAAAATGCTGCATTACATCATCACAATCGCCACATCTACAGAAGTTCCTATTTTTCTCTCTCAATATTTAGTGCTCCAATCGCGACCAGTCGAGACCGGTTCAAATTCTATATTTTCTTACGATATTGTGCTTGTACCACCATTAACTGGTTTTTACATACATACGCATAACATACTCTTTCCATTTTTCGATCACAAATAATAAAGTCTCCCCTACCTTATTCCGTCCATAGTGATTGGCTGAATTCTGGTTATTCTTATATTCGGGATTAATAGTATTCGCATCAATAAACGAACGCTAACCTACCATTCAAATATCGCGTCGCAATGATACCTATTTTCCCCTCTGACTACATTGATCCGCTCTTTTTCTTAGCTTATGCCGACAAAACACATCGGACCTTTAAAACACGAAATATAATGCATTGGTTCTTTCTGCTTCTACGTGATTTTTCGCTATTTAAAATTGCTTCTACACGGCGAAATTTCGGTAGATGACGAACACACAAACACGTTGTCCCAAAAGAAGTAGATTTATTTATCGCGCGTGCATCTTTTTATGTAGAAAATTAATCGTCTCCAAAAAACTAATCGAGATTTTCATAATTAGCGTACTCGGAAACGTGTTAAAGTCGTCAATTTAAAGAAATTTGAGAAGGTGGACCTAATGTAAAAATATACATTAAAAAAAACAATTTAAAAAACAAACAGTAGCAAACGAAACATAAATGGCAGACACAACTTACACTTTTTTCTTTCTTTTCACTTTAATCTCACTGATTACAAACTTCACTTTCAGATTAAAAAAAAAATTGTTGAAAAAAAATGTATGACTTTTTTCTTTGCGGATCAGTTTTCAATTATAACGTTCTACTAAATTGAACACGTACTTTGTGACCATCACTGAGAAAAATATTACGACTCTCTCACGTAGCTGGTTTAAAAAAGAGGGGTAGGGTAATTTTTTTCTTTCTTTCCAACTCGATGACGACTTTTGGTACTTGTGCACTTTGTCACCGTTCTGAAATAATAACGTCATTATTTTGAAAGCCATTCTTAACATGGGGAGGGAGGGTGTTTTGAAACTATTCTGAGCTTCCACCTAACAATTTAATTTAAAAAAAATATATATTGTGAAGCTTGATTTTAACCTGAAAAAAACTATTTAAAAATAGTGCGGTAACAAAAGTGCTCAAACACCCGACTTTTATAGGCTTTCGAGTATGCTGTAAATGAATATTACAGTAATGTCCTTTTTTATGTCGGAAAAAAATACAAAAAATGTATTTAATTTAATCAAAATTGAATATAAAGTTTACTTGTATTAAAAAAAACACGCTTTAACGGGTCTAACTTTTAGCATTCGATACAAATACAGTATGAAAGAAAGTTAATTTAAACTAAACAGTAATATTATTTGAAATAATATTTCTGCTTAGTTTAAATTAGTTTTAAATACGTTATTTTAAATAATTATAGTGGTAGAAAATTACCAATATGTTATTTATATTCGGGGCAAACAAGCAGTTTCTTTAATTTTTTTTTTTTTTTTACACAGTGATCACCACTTATCAAGGCCCGGGAGCCACTCAGGGATAAGGGTTATTGCAAGTACATTACGTTAGTGTGGAGATTTGATGAAGTGTTTACTTAAGGGAGCGGTTCATTAGGAATTTGTTAACATTGGACTTGAAGAGATCCAAGTTGTAGTCCGGTGGGAAGCAAGCAGACGGAACAGAGTTCCACAGGCGTGCAGTTCTAAGAAAGCAGCTTTGTTCATGGAATCCACGTTTTGATTTAGGCACAGATAAAGAGTGGGGGAAATTTTTCACAGTGGATTCAGCTAGACGGGTGTTTTTCGTGAAAGATTGGCGAGGAAGGACCAGAGATTGGAGTTCAGACGAGTACCTGCCATGGAAATAACGATAAAACAAGGATAGGCTCGCAACGTCTCTTCTGTGGGAGAGAGGTTGCAGGGTAGAGAAAAGGGCATCCCCCACTAAGCCACGAAGTCTATTTTGTACTCTGTCAAGGCAGGATAGGCTGTTTTTAGCAGCTCCTGCCCAGATATGGCAACAGTATTCCATCCTTGGACGTATTCACAGCAAATAATTGTTACCAAAGGCAAGAAATAATTTATTTAAAAAACAACAAACAAATAATTTAAAGAATCCAACAAATGAAAAATATTATTATACAATTAAACTTTCTATTCAGTTTTGTTTGAATTAAATATATTTTGGAAATCGGGAATAATCACCGGTTATGTGAGTGAGTCGTTATATTTTCCTCGGTGTTGGTCACAGAGTATGTGTTCAATTTAGTAGAACGTTATAATTGAAAACTGATCCCCAACGAAAAAAGTCATAAAAAATATTCTTTTCAAACAAAAATTTTTTTTTTGGGGGGGGGGGATCTGAAAGTTAAGTTTGTAGTCGATGAGATGAACGTGAAAAGGCGAAAAAGTGTAAATTGTGGAATTTAGTTGTGGGATCAATTTCCTTAATGTAAATAATCACAAATAGTAAAAGTTATGAATTTATTAGGGTCGGTAATTTTTTGGTCGTTTTTGTAATGAGGTCCGTTCCCTCGGTACGGACCGACGGTTTTCGTCAAAAAAAAAAACATAATAAAAGTTATGAATTGTTCAGGGTAGGTTGTTTTAATTACTGTCTTTCCATACGCTCGGTATAATCCGGCGGCTTTCGTTGTTCGCCGGGGGTCGCCGAGCGAGACTCACGAAGAAACGTTATGTAAACTGCAGAAGAGAGAGGGAGAGCGATGAGAGTTATTTCCCCATTAAAGCTATTTCACGTTTAATTTTCATAGACAATAATTGATGTATTTTATGTTTCCATAAATCCAAGTTACGATATTCGATGTATCTTGTATAGGATGTGACTAAACCCTCCGCCCATCAATATGTTTCAACCTGGCAACGCCGGGTATGTACAGCTAGATTTTTATAAATTTGATGTACGTTTCGGACCATCACCGATTCCCCATTATAATAAGATCAATATCAGACTGAGTAGGTGTTGTCCGTGTAAATAAAAATAAATTGTTTCAGACAAAACAAATATTTATTTCACTACTGCATAGAATCATTTTATTTATTTTAACGTAAAAAATTTTTCACGAAAATGCGTAATGTGAAAAGGATCCGTCGGTGAAAGAAAAAATATCAACGTTTCTCGGGAAAGTCCATATATTATATGACTGCATCAAGTTAACGACCTTTGCTTGTAACTTGTTGTTTTTGTGTTATTATTTATTTACTCACCGGTTGTCGGAAAAAAAAAACAATAAAAAGCAAAACGTAACGAAACGTTCACCCGAAACGAAACGATATTTAAAGTCAACAACATAATCTACGGTTGCTTTTGATTATTCTGACAGCTTGAAAATGCGGAGGTAACTTTTGTTTTGCTAAAACAAACTTTCGGACACAAAAATCTGAGTTTTATAAAACAAAAAAAACATTCTTTTTTTTTCTTTTTCTTTTTTTCTCGACTTTGTTCGTTGGTCGTTAAGATTATTGCTGCGCCAGAAAAAAAGTTGTAAATGAATCTTATCTCGTCTAGAAGAACGAATATTCTTCAAACGTTGCGAGCCTGTCTCTGCTCTATCGTTATTTTCATGGCAAGTGCTCGTCTGAGCTTCAATTTATGTTCCCCACCTTGCCAAACTTTCACAAAAATATTCGGCTAGCTTCAACTATTATCAACAAATTTTCCCTAAAACGTAAAGGTAGAAATTAATTATTAAAGAAAATAGTTATCGAAGAAATTAGAAATTTTAACTATTTCCCTTGTGTTTACGTCATATGTCACGTGACAAAACAAACATAGCTGAAATCATTTTTTCGTTGAATCATGGAAGACTTAAATAATTGTGACATAATAATTAGGTAGATACATTGCTTATTGTTGAAATTGACAAAAATGTAAGTAGTTATTATTTTTTTTAATTAATATCAACTTTTCGCTACAATAATGAAGAAGCACCCTTTTTATCGGTCGACCTGTACAATGATACATATATTTTTGGTACTCTTGCAGAATTTGACCCGGATCCTCAGGATTTTCCGTCAATTATGGTTCGGGCTCGACCGGCAGTCACCCAGACGCAGACGAATTTCAAAACAAACAAACCGGAAAAAATGGAAGTGCAATAAATAAAAAAATAAAAAAAACTTACAGTAAAATTATTGAATTTAAAAACTTACCATCTATGATGTTATGAGTATGTCGAAGATATTTCAAACATAAATGAAATGTATGGAAGGCAATACAATACAGAGGTGTAACGGTAACAATCTAAGCGAGTTTAAACAGATATCAACACTTAGATAATAAGAAGCTATGCACATTCGCCTATTATTAATCACATATATATTTCCTTTTTCTTATATTTTATACTTTCATTGTGTTTTTACTAGAGTCAGCATGGTTAAATGGAATTTCCTTGTATAATATTTCGGGAAAATCCCTTCATCAGATAAGTGGTCGACTTTAGTTCAAACGTGAATGTTCATTTATAGAAATTTGTGTTTTTTAAGTTAAAATGTCCATAGTGTTAATAATATACCGATGTGGGTATTTGGCAGCGTGGCGTTGTACGTATGTGTTTTACATTGTTTATATTAATGCTTGTATATATTATTTCGAAGCGTTGAACTATGTATATGTGTGTGCGTTGGTTTACCAGGTTATTATTAGTACGTATTTATATGTGAGTGGTAATTCGTTTTTGTTCGCTTGGCTCTCGCTTGTGGGTAGGAGTATGTAAGTGAGATGAAGAATGTCTGTATGTGAGTTATTGTATTACATTCTGTCTTGCCTCCCACGATCAAAGGTACGATGGTTGTTAGGGTTAACATGCCTTTCAGTGACTGATGGTGAAGTCTTCAGTTTTGGATCTTTTGGTTATATGGGAGTCCGCATTGGCTTCTTACTTTCACATAGATCTTTCCTTGGAGAGATTTGAAACAGTTTTCATTGACTGAAAATAGTTTGAGTCAACGCGTTCCTGTGAAACCTTACTTGCTTTTTGAATTGACGAAGAAAGCGAATTCCAACGAAGCGGAAAAAAGAAAGTGTGTAGCAATTAGAGTCGCCACAGACCAACAAATAAATATATATATATATATATATATATATATATATATATATATATATATATATATATATATATATACCCCCAATTTCGAAGCTATCTCTGTACAACCCTTCCTTTTCATAATCTATCATACTTTCATAAATCAGAGTCCATTTTCTGTAGGCTGTTTTTGAACCCAGTCAACGACGGGTACTTTTGCTAGTATATATATATATATATATATATATATATATATATATATATATATATATAGAGAGAGAGAGAGAGAGAGAGAGAGAGAGAGAGAGAGAGAGAGAGGTTGTATTTAATATATTTTCCATGATTGAATGGCTTACATTACATCATGTATCTGTTGAATGCAGGTGTTGTTATTATAAAATCATTGGGAACTCTGTTTATTTAATAAAGGCATTCTAACGAGCAAAAAAATCATTATTTCACGTCGTTCTCGAGGTTTTATAAATAAAACAATCGTCGCCTTCGAATCAGCACTTTTTTTGGTAGTAATAAAACCCAACACGTCCCCATCTTGCTGCGCTAATCTTAACTAAAGATCAATTACTTTGTTATATTCCTTCTACCTTTCTGTCTCTCCCCTCTCTATTGTATCCCTATTTACATGCCGCCCCAAGAGGACAGAGTCTGACACGATGTCTGCTTTTAATGTGGAAAAAGTCCAGCTCCCAAAAATAGGGGAACCGTGGATCAAAAGAAAAATTTTAATTTTCCTTCGTTTATATATGCTTCTCTGCTGACAGCAACGATTAAGTGTAATATCGGAACAGATACTACACTTTACTTCTAGCCAATACCAGTTGTTATATGAGAGCCGTTCCAAAAGATTTTTTTTTTTTTTACTAAAAAGAGTTGAAGGGCTATGAAGATGGAAGTAATAACCTTAAAACGGCGACGATTGGTGTTTCAGAATTTATTTTTCTACATCGTCACCACCATTGTCAATGCACTTTTACCAGTAATGGAAAGAAAATTATTTGAATCATTATCTTGAGTCATCGGTTTTTAATTAATACTTTTATAACCTCTGACAAACTCACTGCACTTACATCTCTTCAACATACATACATCCGACAAACTCGTTTAGCAGCAAAATCCCACCCCTTCACTGTTGAGATCCTCAGGCGAGTGCATATTCCATTAACATGGATCTGTAACTAGCACCTACTATTTTGTTTTTTTCCACTACTTAATAAAGTAAATATTTACATTTTCTCTGTTTTATCGTTCTTTTCTCTGTGTGTGTGTGTGTGTGTGTGCGTGTGTGTGTGTGTGTGTGTGTGTGTGTGTGTGCAAAATAACAACTGGTTCTTCTTTGTTATTGTGTAACATGGCCGTTACACTGTAATCGTGTCGTTACATTTCAACCACTCGGACCCACACGTTGTCTGGTACCGTCGCAGGAACAAGCAAACACGGAAGGAAATAAAAAAGTACAATTCAGCATATTTTTTTAGGTGAATACAAAAATCATTTATTCCAGTAATTTGCGACAACGTACTTCTCTCTGTTTCAAAATGTCACTCACCCGTCGAACGTGCCTGTTGGGACGCTTTTTCATATATATGCATGTGCCTTTGTCGCCGCTTGCCTTTTCACTTCTTCGACCACGTGACGCATTTTCTCTTTCGGCGTACAAGTGTCAAAACACGTCTAATTGCCTCCTTTGATCGACCACGTGCTGTCTTGTTTTTCTGTCTTTTTTCTCCTCCTTTCCGTGACGTGTCAGCACGTGCACACTTTCTTAATTTACATATGTGCTAAGACGCCTGCTGCTGCTGCTGCTGCTGCTAATATTTTCGCTAGGCACCTATCCTACGGCTGCTGCTGATTTTCTCACAGGCGCCCATGCGTGTTCTGTTACAACGAAATTGGAAAATTGAAATAATAAATTTCAAGTGAAACCAATGGTATATACTGAATTGTCGCACTAATGAAATATCCAAAAATTACGAAAAACAATGAGATAGAAAATTAATTATTCATGAAAATATTTTTCAAAAAAATTTCAAGTGTGTATATACATTAACAGCATCAAGTCAGGGAAAGTAACTCAGTCTGTCTCGTTACAATTAATGGTGGATGTCACGCAATCATCTATTTAGTAAAAAGTACATGTTTTATGTAATAATGCAGTAATATTAAACTAATTGTGATATGACGAGTGGATAACATTGTTTATTGTTGAAATTGATAGTTATTGTTTTTTGATGAAAACTAATTCTTTCGGCTGTCGGATTTCGTTACAATCACGAAGAAGTACCTGACAACTAAATCAGGACTCAGTTTAAGATTTAAACTGGGTAGAGGCGACTCCATAGCCTGTGACGGTATTAATTAAACCAATAACCTACCCACGCGTAAGTATCGGTGCCTTTATTGATTCATCGAGTTTGTATTAGGGTTGGGATTAGGGTTATTTATTGATTCATAGGGTGGGTATTATATGTGTGTTTTATCTTTTTTGTTATTTTATGGTTTTGGGTGGTTTTTTGTACTTTTATTGTTTGAGTGTGTTTTGTTTGTTGTTTTGTTTTCTTTGGGGTTTTTTTGGTTATGTTTTTTTTGTTGTTGTTGTTGTTTTGCTTCTTTTTGGGGGGGGTCTTTTCAATCCTTTAATCTCTGATGAGAAATCTCTGAACGACAGGGCATGGAATGACGCCTTTGACACCTCGCTAAACAGAACCCCCTATCGCTTCCAATAATGAATTCTGCCGTCAGATCCGTTTGAAATTTTGGACACCGATTCGGAAGGGACAGAAAGGAAAAAATCGATCGTTGATTAAAAAATTCCTTATTCGTTTCCAATCGATCAAAAGCTATAAAAAAAGAGACCGATTAGTATCCGTTGACGTCTTTCGCATCAAAAATGTCCTTTTGTGAGGGATAAGGAGGAGACGTCTATTTTCGAAGAGATAAAAAAGGAAAGATACTGCCAAAGGTATCAAACCTAAAACTATAAAATAAAAAATGATAATAACATTATAACAATTAATAAGAACAAATATTATTTAGAAACGTCGATTTAATCTGCGCGATTAATGATGAAAATTCTATTTATAACTTAATGTTATTATTATTATTATTATTATTATTATTATTGTTGTTGTTGTTGTTGTTGTTGTTGTGAGTTTTCACCCAGGCTATCAACAAAGAATTTTCTTTGAGAACAACTTGTCGTGTTCCCTGTTTAAGTGTTGCTTAAGTGACAAGTCTCCCCAGATTTCCAGTACTCTTCATTTCTTTCCAAGCCTTTTTAGATGAATTTGCGTTATCGTGACAGCCGTTTACCATTGATTTCTTTTTGACAGCGACCATTGGTCTTCACTGGAATTTGAGTTGCAATAAGCCTCCCTAAGGTTCTAGTTCTCTTTGCACTCATCCAGTGGAGGTCTGACTGGTACTTTCGCTACTCGATCTTTCCATCCTCCTCGATCTGAACCCTACTCAGTCATTTAGTGCGGTGCCAGTTTATAGTGACAAACACACAAAAAGGGGGCGGAAGGCAGGGATACAAGGGGGTTAACTTATAATTATACAGTTTCAGTTTTCATGATTCCATGTGATGTTCCTTCATGTCTTATTTCAGTCGTTTTCATTATTCGTCTCTGATTCCAATCTATCCCATTCTTTTTTCAAAGTTTTTCGGTATTGTTCATAGTACTATTATTATTATTATTATTATTATTATTATTATTATTATTATTGGCTCACAAGGAGCTTTCACACAGGTCATCAAAGATCTCTCCTTGAAAACAGCCTATGGTGTTCCCTGGGAGCTGAGTGACAAGTCTCCCCAGGTTTCCAATACTCTCCACCTCTTTCGATAACATTTGCAAATAAATTTGCATTATCGCAACAGCTGCTTGCTATTGATTTCTCGTTGGAAGCGGCTATTGGTCTTCACATGAATTTGAGTGGCAATAAATCTCCTCAAGATCCCAGTTCTCTTCGTACTTATCCGGCGAAGGTCTGGTCAGTTGCTCGGTCTTTCCTTACTCCTTGACTCTACTTGAATATTTGGTCTCACTCTTTTTTGGAGGGGAGGGGGGTGATGTCGCAGTGGGTCGATGGAGGTGGGATTGGGTTAGAGAACTTATAGATATGCGGCTTCAGTTTTCTTGGTTGGTAGTGATTCATGTTTTGCCTTTACAGTAGCGTGTCTAGTCCGCGCTTGTAGATCCTGTGTGTTAGTTTCCACATTCAAGGATTTTTCTTAATATTTAAACTGTTTTCATGATTGTTGTTCGTTGTATTTTTTCAATCATTCCTTTGATTCCAATTTCTCCCATCATCTTTTCAAAATTTTTCGGGATTGTTCCTAGTACTTCTGCTATTATTTTGATTTTCTCCATCTTCCATATTCCTTTCAGTTCTCTGGCTAGCGTTTCTCCTTTTCTTTGATATTCACCTGTGGTAAGCTGGGACAGCAAAGTCTACGATTATTATTAGTAGTAGTAGTAGTAGTAGTAGTAGTAGTAGTAGTAGTAGTAGTCAGATTTTGTGTCTGGTTGTGCCTATTGCTGTTTTCTGCTGATAGTTTAAAAAAATATGGCCCTAGACTATCAGCATCGTCTTTTCTCAGGTCTATAGTATTTTTGGCAAAATTCTAGCGGTTTACAATGCGGTCTTCTGAAGCATTCAAACATTGAAATGGATCCCAATTTTCTCAATCCACTTGTCAAATCCTTTTGTTGCACCTTTTGTTTAAAACAGATACAACTTCTAACTTCTTCAACATCCACAATCTTTTTACCTCCCTTTTCAAATCTTGGTCTTTTCGGCCTTCTTTTCTGTTTTCTCTACAGTCACATACGCTGATACTGCTATATCAACGATTATTGCCTTGTGTTCCTTTTTTTCAACAAGATTAAATCTGAATCTGCTTCAATCAAATTATCACATTGGATCTGTTGGGGACGCACCCATACTAGGAATAGTTAACCATACCATGACGTCATTCCGTCCATGACGTCACTTCCGGATAACGAGAACCGGTTTACCAAGGGAGTCTCAGAGACAGACACGCAGAGTGGTCATCACGACTAGTCCAACAGTGAGTAAAGATATTGCCCCATTACATCTTTTATGTATTTATTTAATCGTTACTGTGTCTTTCTCGTACAATTATTCAACCACCAACACCACAGCAATATCCCAAAATAATTTCACGTTATAACTCTTCATTCCCCCTTCTGGAACATGCTCGTCCCATGTTTCACTGCATTCCAATCTTCTTTTCTTACATCACGATAGATTTTTCTCACAATTTTTTCATGATGCTAGTTGTACTCCCTTTCAATTAATGACGATGTGCCGTACATTCTCACCTTTCTACCCTCACAACTCACACAGTGGACTTTCAGTAGTTTTTTTTTTTTTAATGTTAAATTCTTTGCTCTCTACTAGTTCGCTCGTTTACAATGTTTCGCATTTTGATACGGCCTTTATAAGCTTTTGCTTACAGTTAGAGATGTAAACTTTCAGACTAGTTTTTTTTTTCTTCTTTTACGCATCGTTCTATACCTATTAGTTCTGGTCCTCCTTTTTTTTACTGTTTACACATAAACTATCGATATATTTTTTGTGTGTGAAAAGCTCCATCCATTGTCATTATTGGTCTCCCGATTCATCGGAGAGGGACCTATGTTTTCAATGGCGTCCGTGCTTCCGTGCTTCCGTGCGCCCGTCCGTCCGTTAGTCCGGACGATTGCCAGATAACCGTCCATTAGTTTTTCCTGAAATTTTGCCACAAATTATATTTCAATAAATAGATGTGCAGAGTAATTTTTTTTTTTTTTTTTTTTTTTTGCGAAAATTCCCATTGCGTCCCCAGGGGTTCAAAAAAGGTCAAAATGCCCCAAAATGGCTGAAAATGACACGTTTTGCCTAATAACTTTTGATCCATCGATTAGATTTTTCTGAAACTTGTTTTCCTCGTCTTCTTGTCCATATCTTACAGTTCGTTTTCTTTCTTCTATAATGCCTATATATATTTATATATATATATATATATATATATATATATTCTATAATGCCTATATATATATATATATATATATATGACGAGTATGTATATATATATATATATATATATATATATATATATATATATATATATATATATATATATATATATATATATTTTAATTATTATAGTAAAAAAAAAATAATAATAATTATATATATATATATATATATATATATATATATATATATATATATATATATGTATATATATAATGCCTTCTATAATGCCCTTCCTCGTATCGAAATATATCTACTGCCCGTGTGTTTACTGAAGATATTTGGTTTCTCTCATTCAATCTTGGCCCAAGAACCAACTATATTCTTCTCTTGTATTCTGGTCTTATTATTTCTTTAATTTAAGCTTCTTTTATTTTATCTAATTTCTACAATTCTTGCAAAACTTCGGAAAGCTCGTCCTGCTACTTGCTTTCCTTGGTGTATTTATATGCAGGCGTTTAAATGTAATGTAAACCAACATCTTGTTAATCTTTCCTAGGCATGATCCCAAATAGTAGCCTCTTATGTCCAAGTGGCGATATGCCTTGTAAGGGGCGAACGTGATAAAAAGAAAGGTGTATCCTCGTTCTCCACCCTCTTTTATCGTTTCTTCATTCACTATAATTTAGATGGCAACAAGCCTCCCTAAGGTCCCAGTCCTCTTCACATCCATCCGGTGGAGGTCTGATTAGTGTTTTCTCTCCTAGGTCGTTCTGTTCTTCTTGATACTTCTCGACTATTCTGTCTGGTGCTAATTGATGCAACCACGACGCTACATTTTAGGTAGAAGGGGTAGTTAACTTACAATTTTGTGGTTTCAGTTTTTCTATGCTCTGTGTAGTGTTCCTCTATCTTTTTGTTTTGCTACTATTTTAGTTTCTATGTGTCCGGTTAGGGTTTGTAGCTG
This sequence comes from Euprymna scolopes, assembly GCF_053919585.1. Classification (NCBI taxonomy): domain Eukaryota; kingdom Metazoa; phylum Mollusca; class Cephalopoda; order Sepiida; family Sepiolidae; genus Euprymna; species Euprymna scolopes. Next base: position 1,709,115 of record NC_136494.1, on the reverse strand, counting down.
ATGTGGATTAGTTTCTTTCCATCCTCCTTGGCCCTCCTCGCATACACACAACAAAAAACTTACAACTATACCGTTCCAGTTTTCCATGTGACGTTGCTTTGTGTTTTATCTCTGTAAATTTTGTGTCTGTAGTTCATGTGTGTTAGTCTCCGAATTCAAGGATTTTCCTTAATATTTCTGGAGTTTTCGTGATTGAAATCCGTTGTATCTTCTCAGCCATCCCTCTGATTCCAATCTTTCCCATTCTTTTTTTCAAAGTTTTTCAGTATTGTTCCTTGTGCTCCTACTATTAGTGGTGTTATCTTGACTGTCTTCATCTTCCAGATCCCGTTGAGCTCTCTGGCCAGTTCCATGTATTTGCTCCGCTTTTCCGTCTCTTTGATCTTTACTCTGTTGTCTGCTGGAACGGCAAAATCTACAATCTAGCAGGACTTTTCTTTCTTGTTAATTATTATGATATCCTGTCTTCTTGCTTTGAGGGGTATATCCGTTTGTCCCATAGGATCTTGTGATTTTCATTTTCAAGTAATGATGCCGGCTTGTCCTTGTACCATTTGTCTGGATGTTTAAAATGTAATCGTCTGCATAATAGCCTATGTATTGCCTTCACCAATTGATTGTGTCTGTTCTTGTATTTGGGGGATGTAGTTTGCTGCATTCGCTTATTATGTGGTTTCGTCTCTTGTTGTTGTTGTTGTTGTTGTTGTTGTTGTTGTTGTTGTTATAAGAAGGTTGGGGTGAAGTGTGCTGGAAAGTGGTTTGAGGAGATGCTGGATGAAGTAGGACAAATGAGAATGGAAATGTAGAGGTATGTTTTTTTTTGTTTTTTTTTACACAGTGGTCACCACTTATCAAGGCCCAGAAGCCACTCAGGGATAAGGGTTATTGCAAGTACATTACGTTAGTGTGGAGATTTGATGAAGTGTTTACTTAAAGGGGCGGTTCATTAGGAATTTGTTAACGTTGGACTTGAACACATCCAAGTTGTAGTCAGGTGGGAAGCAGGCAGACGAAACAAAAGTGTCATAACGATGAAGCAATTGGAACATAATCGTCCGGATTTGGTCGTCATTGACAAAGTAGATTATAGACTTCTCAGTACCCTAGGACAGAAATGTGAGAGAGAAGGAGAATGAGAAGTGGAGCAATTATGCTCCATTGGCCTTGGAGATAAGACGTATACACAGGGTTAAAACACAAATAATCCCGGTCATAGTTGGTACGGTAGGAGTAGTATGAAGTCGTCTGGAAGGACAATTGAAAAAACTACAAATCCTCGATGTTTTAGGCGGCTTTCTGACTTCTGCTATTGTAGATACCACCAACATCCTTAGGAAAACCCTTGATATTTGAAGCTCCTGATTTTGGAGCCGGGATTGAGGGAAATCCTCTGGAAATGAATCCCATCTCTTTTCAGGGAAACGTTGATAAACGAAATCAAAATTATTATTATTTTATTACTTTTTTTTATTATTATTATTCCTTTTATTATTATAAGTATTATTATTATCATTATTATTTTATCATTATTATTATTATTATTATTATTATTATTATTATTTTATTATTATTAATAGTATTAGTAGTAGTAGTAGTAGTAGTAGTAGTAGTAGTTTATTATTGTTGTTGTTGTTATTATTATTATTATCGTTATCATTGTCGTTATTATTACATGTAAATGTTAATGTACTTTGTTATTCTTATATAGAAGTAAGAAAACTTGTGCTAGATACTAGAGATGCTACGTAAATATCAATTAACTTAGCTAGTCTGAATTTTGACAATGGTAACACTTAGTGCGTGTCATGATAACCCTGGTTTACAATGCACAATAGTTCCCAGAGATGGGTGGCGTAAGGTTGAGGCAAAAGGCAACAGGTCAAAACAAAGTTATGGGTCGAACGATAGCGTTTTTCGAGCTAAAAGAAACCAAGGTTTTTGCCAAGACTAAGCTTTTTCCTTTAATAACAAAAAAAAACCTTCTCATCTACTGAGAGCCATGTCTAGTAATACACTACCTGAAAGCTTTTCATTCAAACTTCTCTGAATAAAATTTATAGGAAATATGAGTTGGAACATATACATTGATGGCATTCCCAAGGCTGCTGTGAAAAAGATGGGCTTTTTCTACCGTACTAGAAAGTTACTTACACCCTTATTGAGTATTTTTGCCATATTTGGGCTGGTGCATCTGCTAGTAGTCTCACACTCCTAAAAAAGGTTTTTAAAAAAAATCCCCAACCTAATAGGTTCTGTACTGTCAACCAAACTTCAACCCCTGTCCCATCGATGAAATTTTGCATCACTGGGCGTATTTTACAAGTATTTTACTGGAAGCTACTCTGACGAACTTGTACACGTTCGGCGTAAATACCCCTGACAAACCCGATATGCAGTAAAACCCCACCCCTACACAGTATAGATCCCTACACGCCGAAAAACCTTCTACTCTAATAGGTCTTTTCTTTCGAACTGCTAGACTTTGAAATTCCCTCCACGGTTCCTGTTTCCCCGACTGTACTAAGATGCAGAAGTTCAAGTGTAATGTGAGATCTTGCTGTTCATCCTAAATAATATCCCTGCAAATTATGTCCGAAATAGTAGCCTCTTATATCCAAGAGGCACTGGGCCTTGTTTGGGGTGAAATAGCAAGTAAAAAAATGTTAAACAGTGAGAACAGACAAGGCCAATAATGTAGAAACCTTTTGTAATCTAAGACGAATTCTACTTCGATGTCTGTCCGTCTGCGTCATATTGACCTCGTATCTAACCTCCTGGCAAGGAGATAGATAATATAACCGATCGACGACTCTGCTGGGGCTGTAGCTGTAACGTAGTTGTTACATGTCCACACTCGGGACCCCACACGTTATATGCAGACACTCGCATGGAAACAAATATAAGAAAAGAATTCGACGCGCATTTTAAGTTGAAATAACCGTACATTTATTTACAGGTACTTTCCAGAATACTGTCTTGTCTCTTGTTCAAAGGTTTTCTCATACTCCAATGTGCTGAACAAGACTTTGCTGTGTCGAACATGTGGTATTCTGTCTTTGTCCAGCCATGTTTAGGACGCGTCTTTTCCTATCGTTCTCGGCCCATCTGTGTGACACGTATATCTCTTTATGACCTTTTTCTTTCCTTCTTCCTCGCTGTGATCTCATATTGCACATGGGTCCGTCATTTATATACGTTGGTTGTTGCTGCTGCCATACGCGCATCTGCCTGTGAAGTTGGGATATTTTTTTGGCTGAAGGTCATCGCTTATCAAGGTCCAACGGCCACTCGAGGATAAGGATTAATGAGTGTCCGGTGAGACAGTGAGACAACACTGTGATGATTGGTAATGGCGGATTATTTATGAGGACAACTCAACAGACCGACGTAGGTATACCGACGGACAAAGCATGCCATATAAATTCAAAGTCGGATTTAAAAATGAAAATTATAAAAGGAACAAAAAAATAAATCGTATGTCTCATGAGTATTCTTTTTCTGTTGTTATTTTAGCGCGTTTTTTTTTTTGTTTTTTTGTTTTTTGTTTTTTTGTTTTTGCTGAACGTTGATTTTTTTTTAAGTTGTCATCAGAAAAAGGATGACATATAACGAAATGGTTATCGTTTCTTTTGTTGTACTTCCTTCTGCAGAGAGATAAGAGTTGTCAGATTGAGAAGCGGTCAATATTTGAGATTGGACGCTTCAAGAAGTTCACAGAGTAAAAATGGCGAATATTGTGAAGGAATAGCGTCGGCGTCGGCATTCGACTACAACAAAAAATGTAAAAATTGTCTTGAATCATAAAGATGTGAGGACTGAATTCGAAGAGGAGAGAAATGGTTAAAAAAAAAAACAGACGAACGCTGTTTCGGTTATAAAAAGGAGAAAGAGCGTGAAAAGGTTCATTCATGGCTAAAATGGCGAACGAAAATGAAACGCGAAAAGCGTGGAAATGAGAACGAAAGGAAGAAAGAAGGAATAAATTGTTGCCGGAAAACGAGAAGACAAATAATATTTGCATAGAAAAAATATATAAATAAAAAAGAAATTGTTCATTTATTGAAGAAACACCGTATTTGTTTTTATTTGTTTATTAATTATTATTACTTTTCACCCCAAGCAAGGCACAGTGCCACTTTGATATAGGGAGCTACTATCTGGGACATAATTTGTAGAACTACTATATAGGGAGTTGAGCAGCAAGATGTCTGGTTACATTACACTTAAACTTCTGCATGTCAGTACAGTTAGGGAAGCAGTAACCCAGAATTGAATTCTGAAATCTAGCAGTTCTAGGGAAGAAACCATTATAGTAGAAGGCTTTCTTACATCTAGGGATCTCTATTGTGTAGGGTGGGATTTTGCTGTTTGTCGGGTTTGTGCGGTGTATTTTCGTCGAGGAGGAGCACAAGGGCTTGTAGTTCGTCGAAGCATCCACCATTAAAATACTTGTAAAACAAGCAGAGGAATGCAACCTTTCGTCGATGAGACAGAGGCTGAAACCTATCTGATAGTGCGGGACCTAATAGGTTGGCGACTTCCTTTTGAACCCTGTCTAAGATGAAGGGACTAGTAGCAGATGCACCATGGGTGCATGGTGGTATTGTAAAGGTACAAGATACTTAGGCTGAGTAATTTTCTAGCACGGTAGAGAGAGCCCACCTTCTTTGCAACAGCCTTAGCAATGCCCTCAATATATCTATTCCAACTCCTGTTCCCCGTGAATATTAAGCCGAGGAGTTCGCACGAAGTATCTTGGATACGGGTCGGGAATGTTACTGTCTGTGTCAAGGAATGAGATCGAGAAAAATTATGTGTGATGCTACCAGCTGTGTCAGTGTAGTTAGAGAAGCCAAGCCAATTATTGCGGTGGACATTAAAGTCGCTAAATACATGTATTTGGGCACTGGCATCTATGGAGAGTACTACGTCTATGCTGTCAGAGATGTGATTGATTAGAGTACAGCCTTGGGTTGAGGGAGAGCGATAAAAAAGTATAAGTAGCTAACACTATGTTGTAAAATTAGTCCAAAACACATAAAAGCCTGGTCATCTGATTCACGTTTAGATCCCTTAGTCAAGGGAAGGGTATTACGAATATAGACTCCAAGTCCGGGCATGTGTCTGGCAGAGTCTTTATAACAAAGTCGAAGATAACTAGACATATTAAAGTGGTTAGAGGGGATGGAAGAGTGCAAGTTAGTTTCACTTAGCACTAAGATATCCGGGGAGTTTGCTAGGAGAAATGATTCTATCTCGTCTAAGTTAGTTCCAAGTCCACGGATATTTGTAAATGCAAGCCTCAAGGGAGGAAGTAAAGCGATGTTCGAGTCTGTGTCTGGTTTCGTCGTTATTTTGGATTGAGCTATTATTTTTATGATTTAAGTTTAGGCTGAGGGGTGCTAGGCAAACTGGATGTTCATTGCCATCACCATGCCACATAAGTAGATCATCAGTCGACTCCCCAGGAATGTTGCCTCGGGAATGCCAACTGGAGATGAGTGCAAGGTTTCTTTCTATGCGCGACATGGCACTAAAACCATCCCGATATTATACAACTGATGATAGAGCAACCGCTCTAAACTCTATCAAAGAGTTAGGGCTCTTTTACTGTGCATCGGAATACAGCAGCCAGACAAACTATCAAACCAGTATCCTCAAACCTGTCAGACAAGAGTAGCCCAGTCCAATCATGTTAGTATACATGGTAAACAAGCATCCCCAAGATGCCAGTTAAAGGGGAAGGGATTGAGGCAGGTGTGGAAGACGGCGTTTATTGTCTTGATCAAGAAACAAGGTCAAGCACTAAGCATCTACAATGAGTCCCTGTGATCACATCTCTGCTCCTTGCTAATAGGCAAAGGTGTATGGAAGTAAGGACGAGTACTAAAGAGGCCTCCCGCCCCCGTTTGGTGCCAAGATGTATGACGTCAGCGGAACGCAGGTTTGTCATCGGAATTTTCTTTTTCCTAGATGGATGACCTAACGATATCTAAGGGTCCATCAGCATCGAGGGGGGTTTGCCCCGTGCCTGGTTTTAAAGCCATGTATTTCTACGCTCCCACATGGGTAGTTAGAGTTAATCGCATTAGTATCAAAGGCAGTTAGTATCTGCTATGAAGTTGCATTAAGATTTGAAGATGTGGTTATTCACACATTATTAGTGGAAAAGCTTGGGTGTATGTATAAGTAATGGGTGTAGATTTAAGGTTAGTATCTACTAGAGTTAAAGGAGGATTAATAAACACATTGGAAAAAGTATCGTATGAGTTTGGATACGATTCAAAATGAGCTTTGACTTCAGATTTTAGTGTTCATGCACAGACAATAACCGGAAAGGAAAGAAAACATAGAGTTTCTATTTAATATAATTTTAGGTATAATTCCAAACTATGGCTAATTAGTATCCATCTTATATATATATATATATATATATATATATATATATATATATATATATATATATATATATATATATACATATATATATAATATATACATATATATATACATATATATATACATATATATACATATATATACATATATATATGTACATATATATATACATATATATATATATACATATATATATATATATACATATATGTATATATACATATATATATATATATATATATATATATATATATATATATAATTTTTTAAATACCTACAGACACTAATGTTTTATCCTTCCGAGAACCAGCAGTGCAGGGAGTCACGATCATAGGTCGGGAGATTCTAACTCGGCCACGGAGCCATCTGTGACTCCATTAGCAAGGAACAAAACACACGAACAGACCACACGATTAAACGCGAGAAATTCAATTGAAATTTAAACATTTATTTTTAAATGTCGAGACATCCGTTCATAATGATCTAATGATCATAACATCATGACTTGCACAGGCGCACTTAAGTGACCGACTTTTATTTCACCTTTAAAGTGCTCAACAATAAGAGCCGAGTTCTTAGAGGGCCTGACATAATTATTACTATAATGATGTTTTTTAATGCCTACAGACATTAGTGTTTCATCCTTTCGTGAATCATCAGTACCGGAAGTCACAATTACAATATAAATATACATTTTTTTTTTACAAGGTAGTCACTACTTATCAAGGCCCGGAAGCCACTCAGAGATAAGGGTTATTGTAAGTACAGTACGTTAGTGTGGATATTTAAAGTGTCTACTTAAGGGGGCGGTAATTCAGGAATTTGTTTACGTTGGACTTGAAGACATCTAAGTTGTAGTCAGGAGGGAAGCAGGCAGACAGAACAGAGTTTCACAGACGTACAGTTCTAAGAAAGAAGCTTTATTAATGGAATCTACGTTTTGATTTACGCATAGATAAACAGTGGGGAAAGTTTTTGACAGTGGATTCAGCTAGACGGGTGTTTTTCGTAAAAGATTGGCGAGTGGGGACCAGAGATTGGAGTTCAGACGAGCACCTGCCATGGAAATAACGATAAAACAAAGATAATCTTGCAACGTCTCTTCTGTGGGAGAGAGG